>NC_056731.1:267373044-267397466 GCF_019279795.1 Protopterus annectens
CCATATGCTGTGGCAGTAATACACAGTTTCAGGTAATGCGGTGGGGCAGTAATACAAAGTAGCAAGTAATGTGCTGGGGCTGTAATATAGATTACCAGGTAATGTGCTATGGCAATAATACACAGTACCAGGTAATGTGCTGTGGCAGTAAAACACAGTACCAGCTTATGTGCTGTGGCAGTAATACACAGTACCAGCGAATGTGCTGTGGCAGTAATACACAGTACCAGGTAATGTGCTGTGTCAGTAACACACAGTAACAGATAATGTGCTGAGGCAGTAACACACAGCACGAGGAAATGCACTGTGGCAGTAATATACAGTACCAGGTAATGCAATGGTGCAATAATACACAGTATCAGGTAATACGCTTTGGTAGTACTACAGAGTACCAGGTAATGTGCTGTGGCAGTAATACACAGTACCAGGTAATGTGCTGTGGCAGTAATATACAGTCGCAGGTATTGTGCTGTGGCAGAAATACACAGTACCAGGTAATGGACTGGGGCAGTAAAACACAGTACCAGGTAATGTGCTGTGGCAATAATACACAGTACCAGGTAATTTGCTGTGGCAGTAATACACAGTACCAGCTTTTTTGCTGTGGCAGTAATACACTGTACCAGCTAAAGCACTGTGGCAGTAATACATCGTACAAGGTAATGAACTGTGACAGTAATACACAGTACCAGGTAATGCCCTGTGTCAGTAATACACAGTACCAGTTAATGCGCTGTGACAGTAATACACAGTACCAGGTAATGTGCTGTGGCAGTAATACACAGTACCAGGTAATGCACTGTGGCAGTAATACACAGTACCAGGTAATGCACTGTGGCAGTAATACACAGTACCAGGTACTCTGCTTTAGGTTCATAGGTTCATAGGTTCATACTAGGCTATCTGCCCTAGGGCATTTATAAGCCTAGCCAGAGTGTGTGTGGCTTTCACCACCCCTTAGGATGAGAATACTATACCCATTAGTTTGCTGTGCCTCTGTCCAGCAGTGATACAGAGATGATTCCGGTAAACCTACGATCTCCCATCCACTCCAAGATTTCTCTTGAACAGGGTCAGTGGGGCTCTGCCTCACATGGACTGGGATTCTGTTCCATAGTGTAGGGAGTCTCTGGGAGATGAATCTGTCCCTCCAGCACGTCCTATTTATATCCGTGTTGAGGTTTAAGTCTCTTGCTCGTGGCTCTGGTGGATTTGGATTTTTGAGGTGGAGCATGTCCATTAATTCTGGGTTGGACATGGCCTTGTATGTCAGGCACAGATCACCTCTGAGCAGACGGTATGCGACTGAATAGAGCTGGAGTTTCTTCAGTCGGGCATCGATGACATGTGTTTGAGCCCCTTTATCCTTTGGTGAGGAACTTTGGGGTCTTTCCAACTGCTGCAGGTGTCGGGTAAGGTACATTCGAATGGGCGTTGTACTCAATCATTGGTCTGATAAGTGAAGAGTACAGGGTACAATGACCTCTCCTGATCTGGATGTGAATCCTTCATGATCAGGTGGGCAATGTAGAAGGTCTTCCTAACCACTTTGGCAATGTGAGTGTCAAAAGAGAGGTTACTGTCAACTTGGGTCCCCAGGTCCCTGATAACTTCTTCCAGAGTTTAATGGATTACCACCTATGTGGTAATTAGGGGTTACCTTGTTTTTCCCAAAGGGTATGACTATACATTTTTGGCATTTAGCTTAAGGCCATGGCTCTGGCACCAGTTATCCATTTCTATGAGACCTTTCTGGAGGATGTCTGTGTCTGATGGAGTGTCAATTATGGTGCCCAGTTTGCAGTCATCTGCAAATTTTGTCAACCACAATCCCCTATGTTTGCCTGCACTTCAGAAAAATAAATGCCGAACAAGAGGGGCCCAGGACTGAGCCCTGTGGGACATCGCAGACCGCTTAGAGTCTGACATGGCACCAGCAACTCTAACCCTGTGTGTTCTGTCCTTGAGCCAGTTTGCAACCCATCTTGTGACATATGGGTTTACATCTAAGCTGGTGAGCTTTTCTATGATGCCCGAGTGGGGTATTGTGTCGAACGCTTTTGCTAGGTCAAGGTAGGCTGTGTGAACTGCCTTACCCTCATCAATGGCCTTAGTGACTGTTTCAAAGTCGACCAAGTTCAAGAGGCAGGATCTGCCCTTGACAAAGCCAAATTGTTGGATCCAGTGTCTGTAGGTACCCAATGTCTTTATTTATGAGTTCCATTATGATCCTCTCCATAGCTTTGCAGACAAGGCTCGTCAAGCTTATGGGTGGTAATTTCCAGGGTCCGAGAAGCACCGCCTTTGTGGTGTGGGACCATAGTTGCCGTACACCATTCTTTGGCACGATCCTGTAGTAAGGCTAAGATTAAACAGCAACCTTATGTGTGGGTTTAGTTCCTCATTGAGTTCATGTAGCACACATCCGGGGACACCGTCCGTCCCATTGATGCTGTGTTTTTGCTTTAGAGAGCAGCTCTCACCTGGGCATCTGAGATGTTTGGGAGGCTAGACTCTGGTGGGATAGATATTTCTCCTTTGGGGAGGGAGAAATTTGCACTGAACCTGTCTGCCAGTATGTTGGCAATGTCTGTGGGTTCAGTGATTTTTTATCATTTTGGACTAATTCTGAGCATATCTGGGAGTTTCCACCCAGGTTTCTAACATAGCTAAAGAAGGCTTTATGATTGTCTTTTGTGTCATTAGCGATTTTTCTTTCAAAGTTGGCCTTGGATGATTTTATGAGTGATCGTAGTTTTTTGCTAGTATTGATCAGAGATGCCTTCCCATTTAGGGATTTTGCTCTGTCATGTAGTAGCTTTCTCCTCTTGTTGTAGAGTTTGTTTATGGCTGGAGTCCACCAGACCGGTCGCCTGCCTTTGGTGGAAAGGGTCTTGATTTTATTAGGGATTGCTTGATCCATACATTCCTGGAGGTGCTCGAGAAGGCATTTGTAAGGGTTTCAGCAGCGTGGGTTGTGGTTTCCACTGGCTCGGGGGCCTGAAGGATACCACTCCAGTCTTAAGAAGTGTGAAGTTTTTGAGAAGTTCTTCACTGTGGTCTTTTGCTGGGGTGGGGGTGGGATGTGGATCTGCAGTGAGATTAATTTATGGACTGATCTCACCAATGAGGGATATACTTCCGGTGGAGCATTTTGTCCCCATGTTTGTGATGATCAGGTCTAGTATATTTTCTCCTCTTGTGGGAATGGTGACTAGTTGTTCCATAGCATTTGAGTTTATGAACTCAAGGAACCTGTGGGCTAGGGTGCTGGGGCTTGAGTAATGTTCCCAGTCTATGTTTGGGTAGTTGAAGTCACCCAATATGATGGTGTTTGGAGAGACATTTATACTCTCCAGTGTCTTCAGGAAGGCTGTGTGGGTTTCTGAGTTTGAGAAGGTGGTCTGTAGCATGTTACAAACTGTAGGGCAGTTTTACCTATGGTTAATTGCACCTGGATGGTCTCCGATGCTTCGTGCATTACTAACCTGGAGGTGTGTGTATCCTTTATGAATATGGATACTCCCCTCCTTTGTGGTTCGTCCGGATTTTGGGGCCGGAACGCATGATATGAGGTATAACCTGATAGTGCTGGGGTGCTCTCAGGAGCCTTGAACCAGGTTTCAGTCACAGCACAAACATCGATGTTCTCCATACTGAGGAGGGCCGAGGGCGCATCTTGAGGTTTAGACTTCTGGCATTGAGCAGTATTACCCTTAGTTTTTCTCCATTTTTGTTTTCTAGGGCGTAGGTTTATCATTTGAGCCTTGCCTAAAAAGGCACTATGGGGTGGCAGAGCCTTGCCAATATCCGAAGCCCAGGGTGACAGGTGCAAGCCGCCCTTGCGAAGCAGCGTGGCTTGTCAAGCATGTCATCCCAGGCAGACAGACATTGGATTCCTTAGAATGACACCAGTAATTAAGCCAATTATTAAAGCTGATCATTTTGTCTCTGTATTGTGGCATCATTCTTGGTGAGGGTAGGATACTGCTCAGGGTCAGGGTCATACCGGCCTGGGCTACATAATCTGAGAGCTCCTCTATGTCTCTTTTCATGTAGTCCAGGGAGGCACGTCTCAGGTCGTTCACACTGGCATGGACAATGACTGAGTCATACTTGTACTTGCTGTGGAGTGACCTGAGTGCTTGTGTTATATGGCGGATTCTAGCGCCTGACAGGCAGCTAACTGTGATCTTTTCCTTGTTCAGTCTAGTGAGAGGGACGTCAGTGTGTCTGACTATGGAGTCACCTATAACAAGTGTGTCTGGCATTGTGTTTGGCCTTAAGGGCTGTGACTGTTTAGCACACTGACTTTGAGAACTATGTGTTGCATGTCTTATGTCTTGAGGTGGCAGTTGCTTGGGTGTCTGCTTTGGAGGCCTCTGTAGTTTTGGTAGATTTTGATCAGTGCCAGTATGTCTTTGTGTGTTTATGTGTTTTGTTTTGCAGTTGTGATAGTTCTATGTGAAACTGAGTTTGTGGTGTGGTTTCCTTCTCCTCCTGTCTGGTCTTGCCAGTCCTGAGTTGAGAGAGCTCAGCCTCCAGTTTGGCTATATAGTTGCATCTCTCACATGTATTTGTGTTTTGTGGGAGAAGGAGTGGGTTGTCTGTGTACATGAGGCAATTGTAACATTGCCTCAAGATGCCCAGATTCACCAGCTGAACAGGAGAGGACGCCAGCAACTGACCCTTCGACATGCTAGAAAAAGTGAAAAAGTTTGCTGTGTAACTGAGTCAGAAGGGACCTATAGGGAAATGGGTACTCAAGGGGATTCTAGGCTAATGTAGTACTTTGTTTAGTATAGAAGTACTTTCCCTATATAAAAATCCTTTAGGAGCAAGTGCTGAGCTATTGAGATAGAGAATAGACTGTTTAGATTGCAAGTAGAGAAGTTCTAAGGGAAAAATTGAAGAGCAGACTTTACGGAGCCAGAAATAGTTTAACCTTGTTTAACCGGCGCTGCCCAATGGTGCTCTATGGACAACTCCGTGCTAAATCACGCAAAAGCGCACTAAAGCGGGCTTTATAGCAGGGGGTTGAAAATACCTAGGAATTGGACCCAAAATGGCCAATAGACTACAAGTTTCTGGCTGGAACCACTGCTCTAGGGACAAATAGGCTGCTCAGTGCTCCCCACTCCCAGTGGGGAACAAAGAAGCTTCCCTTTATCCAAATAAGGATATGGAATAGCACAGGAACCAAGCCAAAGCCCAGAGATCAGCAAACTCTGAAGACTGGACTATTCTAGTTCAGTAAGGTGGGAAAACAAGATTTTTTTTTTTCTATGGCAGTAATACACAGTACCAGGTAATGTGTTGAGGGAGTAATATACAGTACCAGGTAATATACTGTGGCAGTAATACACAGTACCAGGTAATGTGCTTTGGCAGTAATACACTGTACCAGGTCATGTGCTGGGGCAGTAATACACAGTACCAGGTAATGCACTGTGGTAATAATACACAGTACCAGGTAATGTCCTGTGGCAGTAATACACAGTACGAGGTAAAGTGCTGTGGCAGTAATACACAGTATCAGGTAATGCGCTGTGTCAGTAATACACACTACCAGGCAATACACTATGACAGTAATACACAGTACCAAGTAATGCACCCGGCAGTAATACACAGTACCAGGTAATGAGCTGTGGCAATAACTCACAGTACCAGGTAATGTGCTAGGGCAGTAATACACAGTACCAGGTAAAGTGCTATGGCAGTAATACACAGTACCAGGTAATGCGCTGTGGCAGTAATACATAGTACCAGGAAATGTGCTGTGACAGTAATACAGAGTACCAGGTAATGCGCTGTGGCAGTAATACACAGTACCATGTAATGTTTTGAAGGAATAACACACAGTACTGGGTAATATACTGTGGCAGGAATACACAGTATCAGGTAATGTGCTGTGGCAGTAATGCACAGTTCCAGCTAATGCGGTGGGTCAGTAATACACAGTAGCAGGTAATGTGCTGGGGCTGTAAAGTACCAGGTAATGTGCTGTGGCAAAAATACACAGTACCAGGTAATGTGCTGTGGCAGTAATACACAGTACCAGCTTATGTGCTGTGGCAGTAATACACAGTACCAGCGAATGTACTGCTGCAGTAATACACAGTACCAGGTAATGTGGTGGGGCAGTAATACACAGTACCAGGTAATGAACTGTGGCAGTAATACGCAGTACCAGGTAATGTGCTGTGGCAGTAACACACAGTGCCAGCTAATGTGCTGGGGCATTAATACACAGTACCAGGTAATGCGCTGCAGCAGTAATACTCCATTGAAAATGGGCTCTTTGTGGTCCAGTGGACTTTCTTGATAAACAAACTGTAAATAAATAAATAAATAAATAAATCTAGTAAAATCATAACATGGTTAACTGTTTCTCTGTTCTCACAGAAATTGAAGAATAAAAATTCAATGAAGAAATATTCAAACATTTATCAAGTGTAAAAGTAACATGAAATGTAGTTCCTAGTAATCTTTCTGCGGTATATTGAGAAGTTTTAAACAAGGGATGTAGTTCTTTACAATTTCTTTCCACTGCTTACTTGCTTCATTCCTGATATGCAAACATTTGTTTGCATATGAAATGTCATCATCATCATCGTTCAGCTTTTCTGCTTAGGGTCGCCAGTGGATCATCTCTTTCCATTTCTTCCTATCCTCTGCATCTTGCTCTGTCACACCAACCACCTGCATGTCCTCTCTCACCACGTCCATAAACCTTATCTTAGGCCTTCCTCTTTTCCTCTTACCTGGCATCTCCATCCTTAGCATCTTTTTCCCAATATACCCATCAACCCTCCTCAGCACTTGTCCAAACCAACACAATCTTATCTCTCTTGCGTTGTCTCCAAACTGTCCAACATGAGCTGACCCTCTAATATACTGATTCCTAATCCTATCCATCCTAGTCATACCTAGTGCAAATTGTAACATCTTTAACTCTGCCAAATCCAGCTCTGACTCCTGCCTTTTTGTCAATGCCACTGTCTCCAACCCATATAACATAGCTGGTCTCACTACCCTCTTGTGGACCTTCCCGTTCACTCTTACTGGTACCCGTCTGTCATAAATTACGCCTGACACTCTTCTCCACCCATTCCACCCTGCCTGTACTCTCTTCTTCACCTCTCTTCCACATTCACCATTACTCTGAACTGTTAATCCCAAGTACTTAAACTCGTCCACCTTTATCAACTGTACTCCCTGCATCCTGACCATTCCTCTATCCTCCCTCTCATTTACACACATATATTCTGCCTTAGCCCTGCTGACCTTCATTCCTCTGCTCTCCAGAGCATATCTCCACCTCTCCAGAGTCTCCTCAACCTGATTCCTACTCTCACTGCAGATCACAATGTCATCTGCAAACATCATAGTCCACGGGGCCTCCTGTCTGATCTCATCTGTCAACCGGTCCATCACCACTGCAAATAAGGAAGGACTCAGAGCTGATCCTTGATGTAATCCCACCTTCACCTTAAATGGATCTTTCACTCCCACTGCAGTCCTCACAACTGTCACACTACCCTCGTACATATCCTGTACCACTCTTACATACTTTTCTGGCACTCCCGACTTCCTCATACAATACCACAACTCTTCTCTAGGCACCCTGTCATATGCTTTCTCCAAGTCTACAAAGACACAATGCAACTCCTTTTGACCTTCTCTGTATTTTTCCAATAACACTCTCAGAGCAAACATTGCATCTGTAGTGCTCTTTCCTGACATGAAACCATACTGCTGATCACTAATCATCACCTCTCTTCTTAACCTAGCGTCTACTACTCTTTGCCATAACTTCAAGCTGTGACTGATCAATTTTATCCCTCTGTAGTTACTGCAGCTCTGCACATCACCCTTATTCTTAAAGATAGGTACGAAAACACTTTTTCTCCACTCCCCAGGCATCCCCTGACTTTCTAAAATTTCATTAAACAATCAACATAAAAATTCCACTGCCATTTCTCCTAAGCACCTCCATGCTTCCATTGGTATGTTATCTGGGCCAACAGCCTTTCCATTCTTCATCCTCTTCATAGCTGTCCTTACTTCCTCCTTGCTAATCTGTTTCACTTCCTGATTCACTATCCCCACATCATCCAACCTTCTCTCTCTCTCATTCTCTTCATTCATCAGCCTATCAAAATACTCTTTCCATCTACTCAACATAATATCCTCTCTTGTGAGTACCTTTCCCTCACTATCCTTTATCACCCTTACTTGCTGCACATCTTTCCCAGCTCTGTCCCTCTGTCTAGCCAATCGGTACAGGTCCTTTTCTCCCTCTTTAGTGTCCAATCTCTCATACAACTCTCCATATGCCTTATCCTTAGCTTTCGCCACCTCTCTCTTTGCCATGCGCCTCATCTCCTTATACTCATGTCTACTTTCTTCATCTCTTTGACAATCCCACTTCTTCTTCGCCAGCCTCTTCCTCTGTATACTCTCCTGTACTTCCTCATTCCACCACCAGGTCTCCTTGTCCTCCTTCGTCTGTCCAGATGTCACACCAAGCACCTTTCTAGCAGTCTCACCTTACTAGTTCTGCTGTAGTTACCCAACTATTCAGTAATTCTCCACTGCCTCCCTCTTACCTAAACTCCACTTCACAATCACCCTTTTTCAAATTCCACCATTTAATCCTTGGCACTGCTTTCACACTCCTCCTCCTCTTCTTGATCGCCAACGTCATCCTACAGACCACCATTCTATGCTGCTTAACTAAACTTTCTCCTGCCACCACTTTACAGTCTCCAATCTCCTTCAGACTGACCCTCCTACATAGGATATAATCCACCTGTGTGTATCTTCCTCCACTCTTGTACATCACCCTATGCTCCTCCCTCTTCTTAAAATACGTATTCACCACAGCCATGTCCATCCTTTTCGCAAAATCCACAATCATCTGACCTTCTGCATTCCTCTCCTTAACACCATACCTACCCATCACTTCCTCATCCCCTCTGTTCACTTCACCAACATGCCCATTAAAGTCCGCTCCAATCACTAGTCTCTCACCCTTGGGTACACTCACCACAACTTCATCCAACTCACTCCAAAATTTCTCTTTCTCATCCATCGCACACCCAACTTGTGGAGCATATGCACTAACAACATTCATCATTACACCATCAATTTCAAGATTCATAAACATCACTCTGTCAGACACTCTCTTCACTTCTAAAACACTCTTGGCATATTGTTCCTTTAGTATAACCCCATACCCCATTTCTCCTGCCATCCACACCATGACAGAACAATTTGAACTCGTTTCCTAAACACCTGGCCTTACTTCCCTTCCATCTGGTCTCTTGCACGCACAATTTATCAACCTTCCTTCTCTCCATCATATCAGTTAGCTCTCTTCCTATACCAGTCATACTGCCAACATTCAAAGTTCCTACCCTCACTGCTACGGTCCTAACCTTCCTCCTATCTTCTTGCTTTCCGGCATGCCTTCGCCCTCCTCTTCTCCTTCGGCCAACAGTAGCCCAATTTCTGCCAGCACCCTGTTGGCTAACAGTACTGGTGGCGGTCGTTGTTAACCCGGGCCTCGACCGATCCTGTATGGAAATATGAAATTTTTGCGCCATAAGTGTTGTGGCAGAATTTTTATGCCGGATGCCCTTCCTGACGCAACCCTCCCCATTTAGCCGGACTTGGGACCAGCAGAAAGAAATGCACTGGCTTGTGCAGGTTCGCATATGAAATGTAAAACCAGTTAAACAGCACTTAAAAAGGAGATATATTAGTTCCAGTTAAGTGCGCTTCCGATATGCAGTTTCACCAATGCCTAACTTACCTCCAGTAAGACATGCCAGTAATAACTTAAAATATTTTCTTCAGCATTTATCTTCACCACTGTAATAAAAAACAAAATTTACTACACAGTATCAGCTAATGTGGTGTGGCAGTAATACACAGTACCAAGCAATGTGCTGTGGCAGTAATACACAAAACCAGGTAACGTGCTGTGGCAGTAATACTCAGTACCAGGTAATGCACTCTGACAGTAATACACAGTACCAGGTAATGCGATGCGGCAGTATTACACAGTACCAGGTAATGCGCTGTGGCAGTAAAACAGTGCACCAGGTAATGCGCTGTGGCAGTAATACACAGTATCAACTAATATGCTGTGGCAGTAGTACACAGTACCACCTTATGTGCTGTGGCAGTAATACACAGTACCAGCTAAAGCACTGTGGCAGTAATACATAGTACCAGGTAATGCACTATGACAGTAAGACACAGTACCAGATAATGCCATGTGTCAGTAATACACAGTACCAGGTAATTTGCTGTGACAGTAATACTCAGTACCAGTAATGTGCTGTGGCTGTAATACACAGTACCAGGTAATGCGCTGTGACAGTAATACACAGTACCAGGTAATGTGCTATGGCAGTAATACACAATACCAGGTAATGTGCTGAGGGAGTAATATTTTATTTTTATTTATTTTATTTTATTTTACATTTGTTGACCGGGCTAGTCTAGCTGGATACATGTCCTTTTTCAGTAGAGGCCCGGGGAGAAAAGCTCCAGAAGTAATGAAAGGTACATATCATATACAAAGAAGTTGCATATCATATACAGGCAAAGGTAAATATTATACACATAAGATATATAAACAATTGGTTATGCATTCTGTTGCCTAGAGGTGCAGGCAAGTGAACATATTAGTAACATATAGACATAAACACAAATTGACTTCAGTTCCATTAGGAAACCAGTGGAGGCTTTTTGTAGTTAATCTAAGAAGGTTACAAAGTGCTTCCTTCTGGGACAGAGAAAGATTTTGGGATGGTAAGAGGCTAGGAGGTGTTGGACGTTTGGTGATAGTCTGGTTTAGTACAGGAGCATAGCCAGTGGGACTTAAGGAATTCTTTAAGGGGATTTTTGAATTAATTTAGAGAGGTCAAGAGTCTTAGTTTGCTTGGAAGGGAGTTCCAGAGGTTTCCAATGGAATTAGCATAGAGAGCGTCACCTCCCGAGTTGTTGGATTTAATGGTTTGCACTTGGAGGCTTTTAGATGATCTGAGGCAAGTGAGGTTGGAGTAGGGGGTAAGTATTTTGCTCAATGAGGGGGTTTTGTCAGGTTGATTCATTATTTTGAATGCCTCAGCAAGTTGGTTGAATTTGAGAATATTGGGCAATTCTAGCCAGTCAAGTGATTTTAGGTTTAGGCAGTGATGGGTTTGATAAGGCATTCCCATTATAAATCTGGCTATATGGTTATAGGCTGTAGAAAGTTTATTGAGCTCACTCTTGTTGAGAAATGAGAGTATCGGGGAGGCATAAAGGAGGGTGGAAAGTAAGTGGGTGCATGCGATTGTTAGTTTGGTGTGTGGGTTAAAGTTCTTTATTCTATACATGGACCCGAGTTTCTTGTTTACAGACTTGATGGTCAGGCTGACATGTGTGTCAAATTTTAGTTTGTGGTCAATGGTCACACCTAGTAGTTTGGTGTTGGAGACCGATTCAATAATGGTACCATTGGTAGAAGACACTTGGAAGGTTGGGTTATTGGCATTTAGTGGTTCTTTACCTTGAGTGGTAGTTGCAGTGGGGAAAAATAACAGTAGCTTGGTTTTAGAAGGATTAAGTAAGAGTTTTAATTTAGAGAACCATTTTTCTACAATAGTAAAGCATTTCTGGGTTGTGGCTTGGAGTTTGGTGAGAGAGACGTCAGAGCAGATCAGGGTGGAGTCGTCTGCATATTGAATGCAGGTGGCTTTGGGTATGACTGAGTGAAGATCATTAATGAAGACCGAAAAGAGAAGGGGACCAAGTATAGAGCCCTGGGGAACACCTATATTATTGGGGAGTAGGTCCGATAACCTGCTTTGCCACTGAACAGCTTGTTTTCTTCCAGAGAGGTAAGCTTTAAACCAACTTATGGTTGATTTGCTAAGCTGTAGGGTTTCCAGGGTATGGAGCAGCTGCTGGTGATTGACCATATCGAAGGCTTTCGATAGGTCAAGAAAGAGAGCAGAGGATATTAATTTATTGTTACGGTTGTTGTTGACGGAGTCAACAAAGGAGAGAAGAGCAGTGGTTGTGCTATGATGGGGACGAAAACCGTGCTGGGTATTAGACAAGAGACTGTTAAGGGTAAGGTGGTTTGTGAGTTGTTTGTGAACACATCGTTCCATAATTTTGGCTAGTGGAGACAGAATTGCAATGGGTCTGTAGTTAGATGTGTCCGTGGAGGTCCCGCCTTTGTGGAGAGGGATGATATAAGAGATTTTCCATATGGTGGGAATGATAGCTTCAGTTATGGTTCTGTTGATTAAGATTGATACGGGATATGCTATGACATCAGATGCAATTTGTAAGTATTCGCTGGGAGTTGGTCAGCTGCTAGGTAGTTGGTTTTAGTTTTTCAAAAGTTTACGAATATAGGAGGTAGATGTTGGTTGTAGGTTAAAGGTGTGCAGGGTCTTTATTTAAGGTTACAGGTGAGAGAGCTGAGGTGAGCTGACTGGCTAGGGACTGAATGGTCTCAGTAAAAAAAGAGTTAAAGGCATTGGCTATTACTTCTGGATTTTGACCTATATATTTCTCAGGGTGGGGTGGTAGATTTGCCTGGATGAAGGAGGTTATTAAATCCAGACCAAAATTTCTTAGGGTTATGCTGATGTTTATCCTGGAGGTGACAGAAATAATGTTTTTTGTCTGTAGTAATGGCTGCTTTTGTTGAGTTTCTAAGCTGTTGATACTTGGTACGGTCTAAGGGGGTTTTGGAAGCTCTCCATTTGTTCCAGGCCTGGTCTCGGAGTTTAATTTTAGTTTTGGTATCGCTTGTTAGCCAAGGTGTGATGCGTTCCTTGGTCCTGATTAGTCGCTTTGGAGCATGGGAGTCAAGTATCTTGAGGAATGTATCATTAAAGTATGACACACTCTCATCAAGGGGCAAAGTTTTTAGGACCGACCAGTTACAAGATTTGAGTTCAGCAAGAAATTTGTCTGGAACAAAATTCTTCTTATTCCTGACTAGTTTATTTGGGGTGGGGTTAGTAGGTGGACATTTATTTTTACTGATAAAGGTAATGAGGTGGTCACTAAGGTCATTGGGGAGAGTCCCTGAGGTATAGCTGTTTGTGCTCTTATTAGTCAGAATCCAGTCAATGATACTATCTTTTTGCTGAGCACTTCCAATTCTAGTAGGAGATAGAATATTTTGGGAGAAACCATGTAGGTTGATAGGATGTGGATTTGTCTGCTCAGAGCAGAGGAACCAGTCAATATTGACGTCTCCTAGTATGATGGTTTCTTGTGGATAGTTGTTGGCAAACCAGCTGAGAGTTAGCTCGAGGTTTTCTAAGTTCTTGCCTGGAGGTATATAAATTACGACAAGATTGATACTTTTTTGTTTGTTTAGGAATAGTTTTAGGGCAATCAATTCTAAGTTAAAGACTTTAGGAGGTTGGAGCGGGTTCCTTATGATGTTCAGTGAGTTCTTAAACATGATAGCTATACCCCCACCCTTTCTAGTTGTCTGATCAGCCCTAAGAATATTATATCCGGGTGGGATAATTTCCTCATCCTTAGTGCTCGGTTTAAGCCATGTTTCCGATAGGCACAGGATGTCAGGGGAATGGGTAGCTAGTAGAGCGTGTAGGTTATGCACCTTATTATTGATGCTTCTAAGATTAAGGTGGAACATAAGGAGGGAGCTAGTAGGGTATCTGGCAGATATCAAGGAGCTGGAGCTTGGGACAGTGTTAGGACCTGGGTTGGGGTGGATATCGCCATCTTTTATAATACATTTTTTCAGATGCTCTAGTAGTTTTTGGAGCTTTGGTGCTGTGACAGTAATACTCAGTACCAGTAATGTGCTGTGGCTGTAATACACAGTACCAGGTAATGCGCGGTGACAGTAATACACAGTACCAGGTAATGTACTGTGGCAGTAATACACAGTACCATCTAACATGCTGTGGCAGTAATACACAGTACCAGGCAATGTGTTGAGGGAGTAATATACAGTACCAGGTAATATAATGTGGCAGTAATACACAGTACCAAGTAATGCGCTGTGACAGTAATACACAGTACCAGGTAATGTGCTCTGGCAGTAATACACAGTACCAGGTAATATGCTTTGGCAGTAATACACAGTACCAGGTAATTTGCCGGGGCAGTAATACACAGTTAAAACAACATTAGCCAGCAGTTAAAGTGTAAGGAGACAAAATAATAAATATAAGGTAAAAAATCTTGAAACTTTATTAGTCACAGACCGGTTTCGGCATATCCATGCCTTCTTCAGTGTGAATAAAAGGACATACTGGATAATTTGTGACATACAAATTTAAAGACAACCTCCACCAATAGGAACATAGTATGTTCCAATAGCTTCATAAATATTCATGAACCCATAAAGAGTATATGATTTTACAATGAAATGAATATAACAATATATGTATAGGATCCCAAACAGGTTACAACCACTATACAATAACCAATTGAGATATGCAAAAACTGTTATATATAAACAAATTTATAATGGCAAAAAAATATTTTAAGAGAAAAATAATATATGTATAAATAATTCCATGCCCTAATAAGCATATACAATATGACATAATATTATCATAAATGCTTATAATAGAAATAAATGGTAACAAAAATTAATGAAAAACAGTATTGATAGACCTGGAGAGAAAGGGTATGGAAACCCCAGGTTCCAAACACAGCAGAATATGTTGCGTATAGACCACTTCATGCGATCACTTATAAATGATCATTCAGGCCCGGAGAAAAAAGTGCACCCAGTGTAATGATACAAAATCTTTCTTTATGATTTAATGTGCTGTGCCACCCTTGGGTGTTGCTTCTGTCACCTAATATTCTATCGAGACAAACTCAGCAAACAACGCCAAGTACGAAAAGGAAGAACAACAGCCCTGTAACTTTCAGCAAAGAAGTTTGTCGCTGATCCGAACTACAAAAATAATAAAAGGTACTGTCAATCTATCAAAACTGTTAATAAATGAAGATCAGTTAGAATTGCTTAGCAAGGGTATAAAATTTATACCATATGCACAAGATAATATTGTGAATGCTATTACAGATGTAAAACTGTTTGCGAGAAGTTTAACGCTTAAGCTGATTTTTAAACAGACAGCAATGAATATGCCTGTATGTAGAAAACTAAGCACTTTTGTACCATAGCTATGCCCTATAGTAACTGCTTTTGTAAATATTGTTGAAAAAGAGCTGAGACAACTATATTCGAAAAGAAATAAAAGAAAGGCATATAATTTGTTTTATAGAGAATATAAAGCACTTAAGCAGCTTGAAGAGAATGATGATTTGGTCATTAAGCAAGCAGACAAGGGAGGTGCAGTTGTAATAATGGATAAGAATAGTTAGATGGAAAAGTTTAATAATATTGTTGCAGACTCTTTAACATTTAAGCAAATAACTTTTAATGAAGTTAAAAAATGTATTGTAGATGTAAACATGATAGTTTATGAAATGCAGTTAAATGATGATATTTCTATTGATCTTTTTAACTACTTCTCTATACCTTGTCCAAGAACTCCACAAATTTATGGAATTCCCAAAATACATAAAAACTTGGAAGACCCACCCCTTAGGCCTATTGTTTCAGGTAATGGATGGGTGACAGAACCTATTTCAAAATATCTGCAGTTTCAACTTGGTAAATATTTAGTTAAATGTCAAGGTATTCTATAGGATACCGTTCATTTTTTAAATGATTTATATAAATGGTATGAACAGAATATTAATGAGAATTTTATTTTTGTGACATTAGACATGTAGTCACAGACCGGTTTCGGCACTAGACATTAGATGTAACATCGTTATTTACAGTTATCCCTAATGAATATGGTTTGGATGCAATAAGGAGTTTTCTTTATACAGAAACTAATGTACAGACAAATGAAGTAGAAAATATTTGTATGCTTCTAGAAATAGTACTAACAAAAAAATTCTTTATTTTTGATAAGAAACCATTCTTGCAGCTAACTGGGGTAGCAATGGGGACCCCAGTAGCTAACACCTATGCAAACTTAGTACTATATCAATGGGAGAAGCATTTTGTGTTAAGCAATTATAATAATTCAAATAACAAAGTTAAATTCTACAGAAGATTTGTAGATGACTGTTTTTTTTTATTTGGAATGGTAGTAATGATGAACTGCATAATTATATTAAATATTTAAATGCCACAACTGATTTTTTAAAGTTTAAAATGATCTCTTCATCTGATAGTATAGTATTTTTAGACATTCAATTATATTAAAAAAATGAATAAAATAGAAACTATGATCTAGGTGAATGCTATTAGGTATGTTAGAAGAAACAGTATGCATGCCCCACATACTTTTAAAGGAATACTCAAGGCATAATTAATAAGGGCCAGTAAACTTAATACAGAAGATGATAATTTCATGTTGCAAGTGGATGAGATGAAACAAGAATTTATAAGGAATGGTTACTCCTTGAGTTACATAGACACCATTTATGAAGAGGTTAGAATAGGTAGGAAAGACAAGTATAAACCTATTTTTAGTCAGAGAATGACAGAACTAGTACAGATACCCAATGAGAAAAATGAACTTATTAGATATATAACTACTTATAATATAAATACTAAAGAGGTGTGTGACATTATAGAAAGAAATTGGTTTATACTATTAGCAATGCCAGAAATCAAAGAATTAATAGATTTAAAACCTAGATTATCATATAGAAATCTGGAAACATTAAAACAAAAACTATGTTATAAAGATTTTAAAGTTGAGAAAGTTTTATACCAGCATAAAAATGCAACACTGAAATGCCATAATTGCAGTTGCTGTACAGATATATACGATTTAACAAATGAATTTGAACATCCTATTACTAAAAATAAATATAATTTTAAATGTTCAGCTAACTACAATATGTCACAAATAGTATATCTTGCAACATGTGCATTCTGTACAGCATTTTATGTTGGTAAGACAATTAGGAAGTTAAGAGAACGTATTATAGAGCATAAGTCGGAAATAAGAAGGAAAGTAATTACTAAAACTCTATGTAAGCATATTATGGATAATGCCACACACACACTTTTACATTTAGAGGTATATGTAGAATAATTACAGGTATTAGAGGAGGAGATATGAACAATGCCTAGGAACTTAGAGAGTATGAATGGTTCACTAGGTTACAGGGCAGACACACTACCAGGTTTAAATAATACAGTTAGCATAAAGCCGGTATTGGTAAAAGGGAAGAGAGAAAATATTTGAGAATATATTTTTATTATGGTTTCTTTATTAAAGTATTTATGAAATGTATATGTTTAAAAATTTATATTTCATAATGAATTTTTCTTGATTGAATGTCTATGAAATATGAAGTAATATTTGTTATGCAGTGTGCATATAGTAATGTGTATAAAAGATGTTTTATATGAAATATATTTTGTATAGGGCGATTTTAGGGTAATGCAAATGTATTTATTTATACATGTGCAAATAGATATAATTAATTATATTATATGAATAGTAAGGGACAATTTAATTATTTTAAAATGTTTTTTATGCATGTTAGTATAGTTTTAAATAATTTAAATAGTTAATTGCAAGTTAAATGTGTTAGGCTGGCTAGATCATGTGATTCTATCTGTACCCCTCTTGTGAAAAATTTAATTGTTTTCATGTACTGATGAAGGGTGGTGAGCCCGAAAGCTTTACTTATTAAATTTTGGCGTTTAAGTATGTTTTGCAGTAATACACAGTACCAGGTAATGCGGTTGGCAATAATACACAGTACCAAGTATCTTGGCCAGGCAGTGCTACACAGTACCAAGTAATGCGCTGTGGCAGTAATACACAGTACCAGGTAATGCACTGTGGCAGTAATACACAGAACAGGTAATGTGCTGTGGCAGTAACACACAGTGCCAGGTAATGTGCTGGGGCAGTAATACACAGTACCAGGTAATGTGCTGCAGCAGTAATACACAGTACCAGGCAATGTGCTGTGTTAGTAATACAAAGTACCAGGTAATGTGTAGAGGGAGTAATACAGGTAATGTGCTTTGGCAGTAATATACTGTACTTGGTAATGTGCTGGGGCAGTAATACACAGTACCAGGTAATGCGATGTGGCAATAATACACAGTACCAGGTAATGTCCTGTGGCAGTAATACACATTACCAGGTAAAGTGCAGTGGCAGTAATACACAGTACCAGGTAATGCACTGTGGCAGTAATACACACTACCAGGTAATGCGCTGTGACAGTAAAACACAGTACCAAGTAGTGCACTGGGCAGTAATACACAGTACTAGGTAATGAGCTATGGCAATAACTCACAGTACCAGGTAATGTGCTGGGGCAGTAATACACAGTACCAGGTAATGCACTGTGGCAGTAATACACAGCACCAGGTAAAGCTCTGTGACAGTAATACACAGTACCAGGTAATGCGCTATGGCAGTAATACACAGTACCATGTAATGTTTTGAAGGAATAATACTTAGACATGGGTAATATACTGTGGCAGTAATACACAGTATCAGGTAATGTGCTGTGGCAGTAATACACAGTTCCAGGTAATGCGGTGGTGGAGCAGTAATACACAGTAGCAAGGTATGTGCTGGGGCTGTAATATAAAGTGCCAGGTAATGTGTTGTGGCAAGAATACACAGTACCAGGTATTGTGCTGCGGCAGTATTACACAGTACCACCTTATGTGCTGTGGCAGTAATACACAGTACCAGCGAATGTGCTGTGGCAGTAATACACAGTACCAGGTAATGGACTTTGGTAATTACTCAGAGTACCAGGTAATGTGCTGGGGCAGTAATACACAGTACCAGGCAATGCGGTGGGGCAGTAATACACAGTACCAGCGAATGTGCTGTGGCAGTAATACACATTAGCAGGTAATGCACTGTGGCAGTAATACACAGTACCAGGTAATGTGCTGTGGCAGTACTACACAGTTCCAGGTAATGTGCTGTGGCAGTAATACACAGTACTAGGTAATGCACTGTGGCAGTAATACACAGTACCAGGTAATGTGCTGTGGCAGTAACACACAGTGCCAGGTAATGTGCTGGGGCAGTAACACAAAGTACGAGGTAATGCACTGTGGCAGTAATATACAGTACCAGGTAATGCGCTGTGGCAATAATACACAGTATCAGGTAATGCACTTTGGTAGTACTAAAGAGTACCAGGTAATGTGCTGTGGCAGTAATTCACAGTACCAGGTAATGTGCTGTGGCAGTAATACACAGTCGCAGGTATTGTGCTGTGACAGAAATACACAGTACCCGGTAATGGACTGGGGCAGTAAAACACAGTACCAGGTAATGTGCTGTGGCAATAATACACAGTACCAGGTAATTTGCTGGGGCAGTAATACACAGTACCAGCTTTTTTGCTGTGGCAGTAATAAACCGTACCAGCTAAAGCACTGTGGCAGTAATACATCATACAAGGTAATGGACTGTGACAGTAATATACAGTACCAGGTAATGCCCTGTGTCAGTAATACACAGTACCAATTAATGCTCTGTGACAGTAATACACAGTACCAGGTAATGTGCTGTGGCAGTAATACACAGTACCAGGTAATGCGCTGTGGCAGTAATACACAGTACCAGGTAATGCGCTGTGGCAGTAATACACAGTACCAGGTAATGTGCTATGGCAGTAATACACAGTACCAGGTAATGTGTTGAGGGAGTAATATACAGTACCAGGTAATATGCTGTGGCAGTAATACACAGTACAAGCTCATGTGGTGTGTCAGTATTACACATTACCAGCTAATGCGCTGTGGCAGTAATACATGGTACCAGGTAATGTGCTGTGTCAGTAATACACAATATGAGGTAATGCGCTGTGGCAGTAATACACATTAGCAGGTAATGCACTGTGACAGTAATGCACAGTACCAAGTAATACACTGGCCAGTAATACACAGTACCAGGTAATGTGGTGTGCCAGTAATACATAGTACCAGGTAATGTGCTGTGGCAGTAATACACAGTACCAGGTAATGCACTGTGGCAGTAATACACAGTACCAGGTAATGTGCTGTGGCAGTAATACACAGTGCCACCTTATGTGTTGTGGCTGTAATACAAAGTGCCAGTGAATGTGCTGTGGCAGAAATACACAGTACCAGGTAGTGGGCTTTGGCAATAACTCACATTACCAGGTAATGTGCTGGGGCAGCAATACACAGTACCAGGAAATGTGCTGGGGCAGTAATACACAGTACCAGGTAATGAGCTGGGGCAGTAATACACAGTACCAGGTAATGCACTGTGGCAATAATACACAGTACCAGGTAATGTGCTGTGGCAGTACTACACAGTACCAGGTAATGTGCTGTGGCAGTAATACACAGTACCAGGTAATGTGCTGTGGCAGTAATACACAGTACCAGGTAATGTGCAGTGTCAGTAACACACAGTGCCAGGTAATGTGCTGAGGTAGTAACACACAGTACGAGGAAATGTGCTGTGGCAGTAATATACATTACCAGGTAATGGAATGGTGCAATAATACACAGTATCAGGTAATGCACTTTGGTAGTACTAAAGAGTACCAGGTAATGTGCTGTGGCAGTATTACACAGTACCAGGTAATGTGCTGTGGCAGTAATACACAGTACCCGGTAATGGACTGGGGCAGTAAAACACAGTACCAGGTAATGTGCTGTGGCAATAATACACAGTACCAGGTAATTTGCTGTGGCAGTAATACACAGTACCAGGTTTTTTGCTGTGGCAGTAATAAACTGTACCAGCTAAAGCACTGTGGCAGTAATACATCGTACAAAGTAATGGACTGTGACAGTAATACACAGTACCAGGTAATGCCCTGTGTCAGTAATACAAAGTACCAATTAATGCATTGTGACAGTAATACACAGTACCAGGTAATGTGCTGTGGCAGTAATACACAGTACCAGGTAATGCACTGTGGCAGTAATACACAGTACCAGGTAATGTGCTGTGGCAGTAATACACAGTACCAGGTAATGTGCTGTGGCAGTAATACACAGTACCAGGTAATGTGTTGAGGGAGTAATATACAGTACCAGGTAATATACTGTTGCATTAATACACAGTACTAGGTAATGTGCTATGGCAGTAATACACAGTACCAGGTAATGCGCTGTGGCAGTAATACACAATACCAGCTAATGTGCTGTGGCAGTAATACACAGTACAAGCTCATGTGGTGTGTCAGTATTACACATTACCAGCTAATGCACTGTGGCAGTAATACATGGTACCAGGTAATGTGCTGTGTCAGTAATACACAGTATGAGGTAATGCGCTGTGGCCATAATACACAGTACCAGGTAATGCGCTGTGACAGTAATACACAGTACCAAGTAATACACTGGGGCAGTAATACACAGTATAATAAAACCAACGAATATAACTAACGGGACTACACTCATCCTCTAATAGAAGGACAACGGTGAGACCAACTTTTCTCGAGGGTGAGTGTAGTCCCGTTAGTTTGGAATGCCCTAGAACTTGTATTAGATATATTACTAGCTATAATACTAGGACTTGTTTTTTAAAGCAGATTATACAAAGGAATTGGGTTGTATTGATGGCATCTAGTGAAATCAAGGATGTTTTGGGTGATAGGCATTTCATTTCATATAGAAATATGAAAACCCTAAAAAATTTGTTATGTTTTAAAGACCTAGGAACATCTGTTGAAAGGACTTCTACCACTAAGCCAGGTACATATAGATGTTTGAATTGTTCATGTTGTTCTGATATTGTAGCTGATAGTAGTGATAAATTTACACATCCTGTTAGTGGTAAAATTTAATATTTCAATTTTTCCACTACTTGTGTTACATCGAATGTGGTGTATTTGGCTACTTGTGTCAAATGCACCTCATTCTATGTGGGCAAGACCACTAGAAAATTAAAGGAACGCATTATTGAGCCCAAATCAGAGATTAGAAGGAATGTGGATAGCAATGCTCTTTATAAGCATATAGCCAGGTTTGGTACTGAGCATAGGTTTTACTTTAGAATTATAGATGTCATGCAGCCTACTGCCAGAGGTGGAGACAGTAACAATTTACTTGAGTTAAAAGAGTATGAGTGGATTCTTAGGCTTAATTCTGATCATTTTCCAGGTTTAAATAATATGATTACGCTGAAACCTGTTCTTACTAAGTTGCAACATACAAAATTGCGTTAAAGTATATTATGTAAATTTTAATTTTATTTTTTAACTTTGTGGTATGTGGTCACATGATCTTTGGACTGCTGATCATGTGATTTTATTGACCTGTATATAAACCAGTCTGGTTTTTATAAGTGTTTGTATTAGTATTGAGGAAGGGTGTTACCCGAAAGCTTTGCTGTTATATATAAAGTGATTTTTTTCTCAGTATATTAGTTGGTTTTATTATACTTTGGTCGCAGCCTGCAGTAATACACAGTACCAGGTAATGGCCTGTGGCAATAATACACAGTACCAGGTAATGTGCTGGGGCAGTAATAGACAGTATCAGGTATTGCGCTGTGGCAATAATACACAGTACCAGGTAATGTCCTGTGGCAGTAATACACAGTACCAGGTAATGTGCTGTGGCAGTAATACACAGTACGAGGTAATGCACTGTGGCAGTAATACACAGTACCAGGTAATGCGCTGTGACAGTAATACACAGTACCAAGTAATGCACTGGGGCAGTAATACACAGTACCAGGTAATGGGCTGTGGCAATAATACACAGTACCAGGTAATATACTCTGGAAGTAATACACAGTACCAGATAATGTGCTGTGGCAGTAATACACAGTATAGAGTACCAGGTAATGTGCTGTGGTAAGAATATACAGTAGCAGGTAATGTGCTGTGGCAGTAATACACTGTACCAGCTTATTTGCTGTGGCAGTAAAACACAGTACCAGCTAATGTGCTGTGGCAGTAATACACAGTAGCTGGTAATGCAGTGAGGCAGCAATACACAGTACCAGGTAATGTGCTGTGGCAGTAATACACAGTACCAGGTAATGTGCTGGGGCAGTAATACACAGTACCAGGTAATGCGCTGTGGCAATAATACACAGTACCAGGTAATGCGCTGTGGCAGTACTACACAGTACCAGGTAATGCACTGTGGCAGTAATACACAGTACCAGGTAATGTGCTGTGGCTGTAACACATAGTGCCAGGTAATGTGCTGGGGCAGTAATACACAGTACCAGGTAATGTGCTGTGGAAGTAATACACAGTACCAGGTAATGTGCTGTGGCAGTAATACACAGTAACAGGTAATGTGTAGAGGGAGTAATACACAGTTCCAGATAATATAATGTTGCAGTAATACACAGTACCAGGTAATGCACTGTGGCAGTAATACACAGTACCTGGTAATGTGCTGTGGCATTAATACACAGTATCAGGTAATGTGCTGTGGCAGTGATACACAGTACCAACTTATGTGCTGTGGCAGTAATATACAGTACCAGCTAATGCACTGTAACAGTAATACATAGTATCCGGTAATGTGCTGTGACAGTAATATACAGTACCAGGTAATGCACTGTGGCAGTAATACACAGTACCAAGCAATGCCCTTTAACAGTAATACACAGTACCAAGTAATACGCTGTGACAGTAATACACAGTACCAGGTAATATGCTGTGGCAGTAATACACAGTACCAGGTAATGTGCTTTGGCATTAATACACTGTACCAGGTAATTTGCTGGGGCAGTAATACACAGTACCAGGTAATGTGCTGTGGCAGTAATACACAGTACCAGCTAATGTCTGTGGCAGTAATACACAGTACCAGGTAATACGGTGAGGCAGTAATACGCAGTACCAGGTAATGTGCTGTGGCAGTAATACACAGTAAAAGGTAATGTGCTGGGGCAATAATACACAGAACCAGGTAATGTGCTGTGGCAGTACTACACAGTACCAGGTAATGTGTAGAGGGAGTAATACACAGTACCAGGTAATATACTGTTGCAGTAATACACAGTACCAGCTAATGTGCTGTGGCAGTAATACATAGTACCAGCTAATGCGCTGTAACAGTAATACATAGTTCCAGGTAATTCGCTATGACAGTAAAAGACTTTACCAGGTAATTTTGGGTAAAAAAGGCCAGTAAAATTTTAAAAAAAAATTCCAAAATTTAAAAACACAAAATTTTTTTTTTTAAAAAATTTTGAAATTTCCCCAAAATTTTTTGGTAATGTTTTTATGGTTTTTTTTAAAAACAAAAATTTTTTTTTAAAAAATTTGGGGGCATTAAAAAAAAAACAGGGGGGGAAAAAAAATTCAATTTTTTAAAAAAAACAAAAAGGGGGGGAAAAAATTACAAAAAAAAAAAAATTTTTTTTGGGCCCCCT
>NC_056731.1:267397966-267537638 GCF_019279795.1 Protopterus annectens
TGGTACTGTGTATTACTGTCACAGCGCATTACCTGGTACTGTGTATTACTGCCACAGCACATTACTGGTACTGAGTATTACTGTCACAGCAAATTACCTGGTACTGTGTATTACTGTCGCAGCGCATTACCTGGTACAGTGTATTACTGACACAGGGCATTATCTGGTACTCTGTATTACTGTCACAGTGCATTACCTGGTACTATGTATTACTGCCACAGTGCTTTAGCTGGTACTGTGTATTACTACCACAGCACATAAGCTGGTACTGTGTATTACTGCCACAGCATATTAGCTGGTGCTGTGTATTACTGCCACAGCGCATCACCTGGTGCACTGTTTTACTGCCACAGCGCATTACCTGGTACTGTGTATTACTGCTGCATCGCATTACCTGGTACTGTGTATTACTGTGTATTACTGCCAGAGTGCATTACCTGGTACAGTGTATTACTGCCACAGCACGTTACCTGGTTTTTTGTATGGTAGGGGTTATACTAAAGGAACAATATGCCAAGAGTGGTTTAGAAGTGAAGAGAGTGTCTGACAGAGTGATGTTTATGAAGCTTGAAATTGATGGTGTAATGATGAATGTTGTTAGTGCATATGCTCCACAAGTTGGGTGTGCGATGGATGAGAAAGAGAAATTTTGGAGTGAGTTGGATGAAGTTGTGGTGAGTGTACCCAAGGGTGAGAGACTAGTGATTGGAACGGACTTTAATGGGCATGTTGGTGAAGTGAACAGAGGGGATGAGGAAATGATGGATAGGTATGGTGTTAAGGAGAGGAATGCAGAAGGTCAAATGATTGTGGATTTTGTGAAAAGGATGGACAGGGCTGTGGTGAATACGTATTTTAAGAAGAGGGAGGAGCATAGGGTAATGTACAAGAGTGGAGGAAGATACAAACAGGTGGATTATATCCTATGTAGGAGGGCCAGTCTGAAGGAGATTGGAGACTGTAAAGTGGTAGCAGGGGAAAGTGTAGTTAAGCAGCATAGAATGGTGGTCTGTAGGATGACGTTGGTGATCAAGAAGAGGAGGAGGAGGAGTGTGAAAGCAGTGCCAAGGATTAAATGGTGGAATTTAAAAAAGGGTGATTGTGAAGTGGAGTTTAGGGAAGAGTTAAGACAGGCACTGGGAGGCAGTGGAGAGTTACCGAATAGCTGGGTAACTACAGCAAAACTAGTAAGGTGAGACTGCTAGAAAGGTGCTTGGTGTGACATCTGGACAGACGAAGGAGGACAAGGAGACCTGGTGGTGGAATGAGGAAGTACAGGATAGTATACAGAGGAAGAGGCTGGCGAAAGGTACTCACAAGAGAGGATAGTGTGTTGAGTAGATGGAAAGAGTATTTTGATAGGCTGATGAATGAAGAGAATGAGAGAGAGAGAAGGTTGGATGATGTGGGGATAGTGAATCAGGAAGTGAAACAGATTAGCAAGGAGGAAGTAAGGGCAGCTATGAAGAGGATGAAGAATGGAAAGGCTGTTGGCCCAGATGACATACCAATGGAAGCATGGAGGTGCTTAGGAGAAATGGCAGTGGAATTTTTAACTCGATTGTTTAATGAAATTTTAGAAAGTCAGGGGATGCCTGGGGAGTGGAGAAAAAGTGTTTTCATACCTATCTTTAAGAATAAGGGTGATGTGCAGAGCTGCAGTAAATACATAGGGATAAAATTGATCAGTCACAGCTTGAAGTTATGGGAAAGACTAGTAGAAGCTAGGTTAAGAAGAGAGGTGATGATTAGTGATCAGCAATACAGTTTCATGTCAGGAAAGAGCACTACAGATGCAATGTTTGCTCTGAGAGTGTTATTGGAGAAATACAGAGAAGGTCAGAAGGAGTTGCATTGTGTCTTTGTAGACTTGGAGAAAGCATATGACAGGGTGCCTAGAGAAGAGTTGTGGTGTTGTATGAGGAAGTCGGGAGTGGCAGAGAAGTATGTAAGAGTGGTACAGGATATGTACATGGGTAGTGTAACATTGGTAAGGACTGCAGTGGGAGTGACAGATCCGTTTAAGGTGGAGGTGGGATTACATCAAGGATCAGCTCTGAGTCCTTTCTTATTTGCAGTGGTGATGGACAGGTTGACAGATGAGATCAGACAGGAGGCTCCGTGGACTATGATGTTTGCAGATGACATTGTGATCTGTAGTGAGAGTAGGAATCAGGTTGAGGAGACTCTGGAGAGGTGGAGATATGCTCTAGAGAGCAGAGGAATGAAGGTCAGCAGGGCTAAGACATAATATATGTGTGTAAATGAGAGGGCGGATAGCTGAATGGTGAGGATGCAGGGAGTAGAGTTGATAAAGATAAACGAGTTTAAGTACTTGGGATCAACAGTTCAGAGTAATGGTGAATGTGGAAGAGAGGTGAAGAAGAGAGTACAGGCAGGGTGGAATGGGTGGAGAAGAGTGTCAGGCGTGATTTGTGACAGACGAGTACCAGTAAGAGTGAAAGGGAAGGTCTTCAAGAGGGTAGTGAGACCAGCTATGTTATATGAGTTGGAGACAGTGGCATTGACAAAAAGGCAGGAGTCAGAGCTGGATGTGGCAGAGTTAAAGATGTTAAGATTTGCACTAGGTGTGACTAGGATGGATAGGATTAGGAATCAGTATATTAGAGGGTCAGCTCATGTTGGACAGTTTGGAGACAAAGCAAGAGAGATAAGATTGTGTTGGTTTGGACATGTGCTGAGGAGGGTTGATGGGTATATTGGGAAAAAGATGTTAAGGATGGAGCTGCCAGGTAAGAGGAAAAGAGGAAGGCCTAAGATAAGGTTTATGGACGTGGTGAGAGAGGACATGCAGGTGGTTGGTGTGACAGAGCAAGATGCAGAGGATAGGAAGAAATGGAAAGAGATGATCCACTGTGGCGACCCCTAAGGGGAAAAGCCGAAAGATGATGATGATGACATTTCATATGCAAACAAATGTTTGCATATCAGGAATGAAGCAAGTAAGTAGTGGAAAGAAATTGTAAAGAACTACATCCCTTGTTTAAAAATTCTCAATATACCGCAGAAAGATTACTAGGAACTACATTTCATGTTACTTTTACACTTGATAAATGTTTGAATATTTCTTCATTGAATTTTTATTCTTCAATTTCTGTGAGTACAGAGAAACAGTTAACCATGCTATGATTTTACTAGATTTATTTATTTACAGTTTGTTTACCAAGAAAGTCCATTGGGCCACAAAGAGCCCATTTTCAATGGAGTATTACTGCTGCAGCGCATTACCTGGTACTGTGTATTACTGCCCCAGCACATTAGCTGGCACTGTGTGTTACTGCCACAGCACATTACCTGGTACTGTGTATTACTGCCACAGTTCATTACCTGGTACTGTGTATTACTGCCCCACCACATTACCTGGTACTGTGTATTACTGCAGCAGTTCATTCGCTGGTACTTTGTATTACTGCCACAGCACATAAGCTGGTACTGTGTATTACTGCCACAGCACATTACCTGGTACTGTGTATTTTTGCCACAGTGCATTACCTGGTACTTTAAAGCCCCAGCACATTACCTGCTACTGTGTATTACTGCCTCACCGCATTACCTGGAACTGTGTATTACTGCCACAGCACATTACCTGATACTGTGTATTACTGCCACAGTATATTACCCGGTACTGTGTATTATTCCTTTAACACATTACATGGTACTGTGTATTACTGCCACAGCACATTACCTGGTACTGTGTATTACTGTCACAGCGCATTACCTGGTACTATGTATTACTGCCACAGCACATTACCTGGTACTGTGTATTACTGCCACAGCACTTTACCTGGTACTGTGTATTACTGCCCCAGCACATTACCTGGTACTGTGAGTTATTGCCACAGCTCATTACCTGGTACTGTGTATTACTGCCTGGTGCATTACTTGGTACTGTGTATTACTGTCATAGCGCATTGCCTGGTAGTGTGTATTACTGACACAGCGCATTACCTGATACTGTGTATTACTGCCACAGCACTTTACCTGGTACTGTGTATTACTGCCACAGGACATTACCTGGTACTGTGCATTATTGCCACAGTGCATTACCTGGTACTGTGTATTACTGCCCCAGCACATTACCTGGTACAGTATATTACTGCCAAAGCACATTACGTGGTACTGTGTATTACTGCCCCAGCACATTACCTGGTACTGTGTATTACTGCCATAGCAGATTACCTGGTACTGTATATTACTGCCACAGCACATTATCTGGTACTGTGTATTACTGCCACAACGCATTACCTGGTACTGTATATTACTGTCACAGTTCATTACCTTGTACGATGTATTACTGCCACAGTGCTTTAGCTTGTACAGTGTATTACTGCCACAGCAAAAAAAGCTGGTACTGTGTATTATTGCCACAGCACATTACCTGGTACTGTGTTTTACTGCCCCAGTCCATTACCTGGTACTGTGTATTTCTGCCACTGCACAATACCTACAACTGTGTATTATTGCCACAGCACATTACCTGGTACAGTGTATTACTGCCACAGCACATTACCTGGTACTCTGTAGTACTACCAAAGCACATTACCTGATACTGTGTATTATTGCACCATTGCATTACATGGTGCTGTATATTACTGCCACAGCGCATTTCCTCATACTGTGTGTTACTGCCTCAGCACATTATCTGGCACTGTGTGTTACTGACACAGCACATTACCTGGTACTGTGTATTACTGCCACAGCGCATTACCTGGTACTGTGTATTACTGCTGCAGCATATTACCTGGTACTGTGTATTGTTACCACAGCACATTACCTGGTACTCTATATTACAACCCCAGCACATTACCTGCTACTGTGTATTACTGCCCCACCGCATTACCTGGTACTGTGTATTACTGCCCCACCACATTACCAGGTACTGTGTATTACTGCTCCAGCACATTACCTGGTACTGTGAGTTATTGCCAAAGCCCATTACCTGGTACTGTGTATTACTGCCACAGCACATTCGCTGGTACTGTGTATTACTGCCACAGCACATAAGGTGGTACTCTGTATTATTGCCGCAGTACATTACCTGGTACTGTGTATTATTGCCACAGCGCATTACCTGGTACTCTATATTACAGCCCCAGCACATTACCTGCTACTGTGTATTACTGCTCCACCACCACATTACCTGGAACTGTGTACTACTGCCACAGCATATTAGTTGATACTGTGTATTACTGCCACAGTATATTACCCGGTACTGTGTATTATTCCTTCAACACATTACATGGTACTGTGTATTACTGCCACAACAAATTACCTGGTTCTGTGTATTACTGTCACATCACTTTACCTGGTGCTGTGTATTACTGCCACAGCACAGTACCTGGTACTGTGTATTACTGCCCCAGCACATTACCTGGTACTGTGAGTTATTGCCACAGCTCATTACCTGGTACTGTGTATTACTGCCCAGTGCATTACTTGGTACTGTGTATTACTGTCACAGCGCATTACCTGGTAGTGTGTATTACTGCCACAGCGCATTACCTGGTACTGTGTATTACTGCCACAGCACTTTACCTGGTACTGTGTATTACTGCCACAGGACATTACCTGGTACTGTGTATTATTGCCACAGTGCATTACCTGGTACTGTGTATTACTGCCCCAGGACATTACCTATTACAGTATATTACTGCCAAAGCACATTACCTGTATTACTCCCTCTACACATTACCTGGTACTTTGTATTACTAACACAGCACATTGCCTGGTACTGTGTATTACTGCTAGAGCACATTACCACATACTGTGCATTACTGCCCCAGCACATTACCTGCCACTGTGTGTTACTGCCACAGCACATTACCTGTTCTGTGTATTACTGCCACAGTGCATTACCTGGTACTGTGTATTACTGCCACAGTGCATTACCTGGTACTGTGTAGTACTGCCACAGCGCATTACTTGGTACTGTGTATTATTGCCAACCGCATTACCTGGTACTGTGTATTACTGCAAAACACACTTAAACGCCAAAATTTAATAAGTAAAGCTTTCGGGCTCACCACCCTTCATCAGTACATGAAAACAATGAAATTTTTCACAACATTAAATAGGAGTACAGATAGAATCACATGATCTAACCAGCCTAACACATTTAACTTGCAATTAACTATTTATATTATTTCAAACTATACTAACATGCATAAAAAACATTTTAAAATAATTAAATTGTCCCTTACTATTCATATAATATAATTAATTACATCTATTTGCACATGTATAAATAAATACATTTGCATTACCCTAAAATCGCCCTATACAAAATATATTTCATGTAAAACTTCTTTTATACACATTACTAAATGCACACTGCATAACAAATATTACTTAATATTTCATAGACATTCCATCAAGAAAAAATCATTATGAAATATAAATTTTTAAATATATACATTTCATAAATACTTTAATAAAGAAACCATAATAAAAATATATTCTCAAATATTTTCTCTCTGTCTTTTTACCAATACCGGCTTTATGCTAACTGTATTATTTAGACCTGGTAGTGTGTCTGCCTGTAACCTAGTGATCCATTCATACTCTCTTAGTTCTAAGGCATTGTTCATATCTCCTCCTCTAATACCTGTAATTATTGTACATATACCTCTAAATTTAAAAGTGTGTGTGACATTGTCCATAATATGCTTATATAGAGCATTAGTAATTACTTTCCTTCTAATTTCCGATTTATGCTCTATAATACGTTCTCTTAACTTCCTAGTTGTCTTACCAACATAAAATGCTGTACAGAATGTACATGTTGCAAGATATACTATTTGTGACGTATTGCAGTTAGCTGAACATTTAAAATTATATTTATTTTTAGTAATAGGATGTTCAAATTCATTTGTTAAATCGTATATATATCTGTACAGCAACTGCAATTATGGCATTTCAGTGTTGCATTTTTATGCTGGTATAAAACTTTCTCAACTTTAAAATCTTTAAAACATAGTTTTTGTTTTAATGTTTCCAGATTTCTATATTAGAATCTACGTTTTAAACGTATTAATTCTTTGATTTCTGGCATTACTAATAGTATAAGCGAATTTCTTTCTATAATGTCACACACCTCTTTAGTATTTATATTATAAGTAGTTATATATCTAATAAGTTCATTTTTCTCATTGGGTATCTGTACTAGTTCTGTCATTCTCTGACTAAAAATAGGTTTATACTTGTCTTTCCTACCTATTCTAACCTCTTCATAAATGATGTCTATGTAACTCGAGGAGTAACCATTCCTTATAAATTCTTGTTTCATCTCATCCACTTGCAACATGAAATTATCATCTTCTGTATTAAGTTTACTGGCCCTTATTAATTATGCCTTGAGTATTCCTTTAAAAGTATGTGGCGCGTGCATACTGTTTCTTCTAACATACCTATTAGCATTCACCTAGATCATAGTTTCTATTTTATTCATTTTTTTATAAAATTGAATGTCTAAAAATACTATACTATCAGATGAAGAGATCATTTTAAACTTTAAAAAATCAGTTGTGGCATTTAAATATTTAATATAATTATGCAGTTCATCATTACTACCATTCCAAATATAAAACAGTAATCTACAAATCTTCTGTAGAATTTAACTTTGTTATTTGAATTATTATAATTGCTTAATACAAAATGCTTCTCCCATTGATATAGTACTAAGTTTGCATAGGTGTTAGCTACTGGGGTCCCCATTGCTACCCCAGTTAGCTGCAAGAATGGTTTCTTATCAAAAATAAAGACATTTTTTGTTAGTACTATTTCTAGAAGCATACAAATATTTTCTTCTTCATTTGTCTGTACATTAGTTTCTGCATAAAGAAAACTCCTTATTGCATCCAAACCATATTCATTAGGGATAACTGTAAATAACGATGTTACATGTAATGTCACAAAAATAAAATTCTCATTAATATTCTGTTCATAGCATTTATATAAATCATTTAAAAAATGAACAGTATCCTTTAGAATACTTTGACATTTAACTAAATATTTACCAAGTTGAAACTGCAGATATTTTTAAATAGGTTCTGTCACCCACCCATTACCTGAAACTATAGGCCTAAGGGGTGGGTCTTCAACATTTTTATGTATTTTGGGAATTCCATAAATTTGTGGAGTCCTTGGACAAAGTATAGAGAAGTAGTTAAAAAGATCAATAGAAATATCATCATTTAACTGCATTTCATAAACTATCATGTTTACATCTACAATACATTTTTTAACTTCACTAAAAGTTATTTGCTTAAATGTTAAAGAGTTTGCAAGAATATTATTAAACTTTTCCATGTAACTATTCTTATCTATTATTACAACTGCACCTCCCTTGTCTGCTTGCTTAATGACCAAATCATCATTCTCTTCAAGCTGCTTAAGTGCTTTATATTCTCTATAAGACAAATTATAGGCCTTTCTTTTATTTCTTTTCGAATATAGTTGTCTCAGCTCTTTTTCAACAATATTTTCAAAAGCAGTTACTATAGGGCATAGCTGTGGTACAAAAGTGCTTAGTTTTCTACATACAGGCATATTCATTGTTGTCTGTTTAAAAATCAGCTTAAGCGTTAAACTTCTCGCAAACAGTTTTACATCTGTAATAGCATTCACAATATTATCTTGTGCATATGGTATAAATTTCATAACCTTGCTAAGCAATTCTAACTGATTTATTAACAGTTTTGATAGATTGACAGTACCTTTTATTATTTTTGTAGTTCGGATCAACGATTAACTACTTTGCTGAAATTTACAGGCTGTTGTTCTTCCTTTTCGTACTCGGCGTTGTTTGCTGAGTTTGTCTCTGTAGCGAACGACCTCTTGTTAACGTTTGCTGCTGTACAGCAACTTTCTCTGGCTGCTTCAGTTGGAATGGTAAAAAAGAAGAAATTTCCATTTGCTTCACTTTATCTTTTAACTCAACCTGAGGTCGCAGTGATGAATGTTCACTTGTAATACATATTTTATTAACCGACGTGTTCGCCCCATCCTGTATAGGGATTTCACTTTCTTCAGCCGCTCTCTTTGAAGATATTGGTTCCTGCTGATTGGATAAAGCATTCGCAAGATTCTGCATACGTTCATTCTGATTGGGTATCAGCTCTGTAGGCATTTGCGGCAATTTGAAATCATCTAATTGATCTAAAGAGTTAGAAACTGTCTCTCTTTGTTTAGTATTTATATTTCTTTTATTTTTATTATTTACATAGCCCCATTGATTTTCTGTCCTTGGCCAAGAAAAGATATGGCCATTTTTAAAATCGGCCAAATCACATTGTATTTTATTCTTCTTTTTCATTTCTAACCTGGTGTCTAAAGATTGTATGTGGTCCAAAAAAGCTTGTTATTGTGTATTACAATTTTCAAATACTGGCAAATTCAAGATATCATTCTCAAGCTTATCAATCTCTTCTATCAAGTTTTTTTTTCTACAGTTTCAAAGAATCTGTTCATTAATTTCATGTGATTTGCACTTAGTTCTAAGTTAAGCTGCTGCCATTGCACGAGTATGTCTGTATAAGTATTACCATATGAAGGCATCTTTAAAATTCGAAGTCCTCGTGGTATCACACCCAACTCCAAATAAGCCTGAAAGCTTAATCGCTGCCATTGGAGTTGTTTGTACATCTGGACTTTCTTCCCCAGTAGACTTAATAATTTGTTAAAGTCTCCCATATTCTGGTCAGCGATTACCATTTGGGATTCATTAGATGTAGATTGTAACAAAGGATTGTTAGACTTATATAACAGTCTTTTAACTGAAGTACTCATTTCTTCACCACAAGTATAGATATTTTCAATAATAACAGCTGGTCAAACCGCCCCTTACTCCAGGCGCTCACAGCAACACCAGTGTTGGTAATATCTATGACAAAACTCTTGATGAATACTGCAAAAAATATCTCCAAAACACACTTAAACACCAAAATTTAATAAGTAAAGCTTTCGGGCTCACCACCCTTCATCAGTACATGAAAACAATTACATTTTTCACAACATTAAATAGGGGTATAGATAGAATCTCATGATCTAGCCAGCCTAACACATGCAAGTTAAATGTTGTGGCAGAATTTTTATGCCGGATGCCCTTCCTGACGCAACCCTCCCGGCCAGGGTTAACAACGACCGGCACCAGTACTGTTAGTCAACAGGGTGCTGGCAAAAATTGGGCTACTGTTGGCCGAAGGAGAAGAGGAGGGCGAAGGCATGCCCGAAGGCAGGAAGATAGGAGGAAGGTTAGGAGTGTAGCAGTGAGGGTAGGAACTTTGAATGTTGGCAGTATGACTGGTATAGGAAGAGAGCTATCTGATATGATGGAGAGAAGGAAGGTTGATATATTGTGCGTGTAGGAGACCAGATGGAAGGGAAGTAAGGCCAGGAAACAGGTTCAAATTGTTCTATCATAGTATGGATGGCAGGAGAAATGGGGTAGGGGTTATACTAAAGGAATAATATGTCAAGAGTGTTTTAGACGTGAAGAGAATGTCTGACAGAATGATGTTTATGAAGCTTGAAACTGATGGCCTAATGATGAATGTTGTTAGTGCATATGCTCCACAAGTTGAGTGTGCGATGGATGAGAAAGAGAAATTTTGGAGTGAGTTGGATAAAGTTGTGGTGAGTGTACCCAAGGGTGAGAGACTAGTGATTGGAGCAGACTTTAATGGGCATGTTGGTGAAGTGAACAGAGGGGATGAGGAAGTAATGGGTAGGTATGGTGTTAAGGAGAGAAATGCAGAAGGTCAGATGATTGTGGATTTTGCAAAAAGGATGGACATGGCTGTGGTGAATATGTATTTTAAGAAGAGGGAGGAGCATAGGGTGATGTACAAGAGTGGAGGAAGATACACACAGGTGGATTATATCCTATGTAGGAGGGCCAGCCTGAAGGAGATTGGAGACTGTAAAGTGATAGCAGGGGAAAGTGTAGTTAACCAGCATAGAATGGTGGTCTGTAGGATGACGTTGGTGATCAAGAAGAGGAGGAGGAGGAGGAGTGTGAAAGCAGTGCCAAGGATTAAATGGTGGAATTTAAAAAAGGATGATTGTGAAGTGGAGTTTAGGGAAGAGTTAAGACAGGCACTGGGAGGCAGTGGAGAGTTACCGAATAGCTGGGTAACTACAGCAGAACTAGTAAGGTGAGACTGCTAGAAAGGTGCTTGGTGTGACATCTGGACAGACGGAGGAGGACAAGGGAGACCTGGTGGTGGAATGAGGAAGTACAGGAGAGTATACAGAGGAAGAGGCTGGCGAAGAAGAAGAAGTGGGATTGTCAAAGAGATGAAGAAAGTAGACATGAATACAAGGAGATGAGGTGCATGGCAAAGAGAGAGGTGGCAAAAGCTAAGGATAAGGTGTATGGAGAGTTGTATGAGAGATTGGACACTAAAGAGGGAGAAAAGGACCTGTACCGATTGGCTAGGCAGAGGGACAGATCTGGGAAAGATGTGCAGCAAGTAAGGGTGATAAAGGATAGTGAGGGAAAGGTACTCACAAGAGAGGATAGTGTGTTGAATAGATGGAAAGAGTATTTTGATAGGCTGATGAATGAAGAGAATGAGAGAGAGAGAAGGTTGGATGATGTGGGGATAGTGAATCAGGAAGTGAAACAGATTAGCAAGGAGGAAGTAAGGACAGCTATGAAGAGGATGAAGAATGAATAGGCTGTTGGCCCAGATGACATACCAATGGAAGCATGGAGGTGCTTAGGAGAAATGGAAGAGGAATTTTTAACTCGATTGTTTAATGAAATTTTAGAAAGTCAGAGAATGCCTGGGGAGTGGAGAAAAAGTGTTTTTGTACCTATCTTTAAGAATAAGGGTGATGTGCAGAGCTGCAATAACTACAGAGGGATAAAACTGATCAGTCGCAGCTTGAAGTTATGGGAAAGAGTAGTAGAAGCTAGGTTAAGAAGGGAGGTGATGATTAGTGATCAGCAGTATGGTTTCCTGTCAGGAAACAGCACTACAGATGCAATGTTTGATCTGAGAGTGTTATTGGAGAAATACAGAGAAGGTCAGAAGGAGTTGCATTGTGTCTTTGTAGACTTGAAGAAAGCATATGACAGAGTGCCTAGAGAAGAGTTGTGGTATTGTATGAGGAAGTCGGGAGTGCCAGAGAATTATGTAAGAGTGGTACAGGATATGTACGAGGGTAGTGTGACAGTGGTGAGGACTGCAGTGGGAGTGACAGATCCGTTTAAGGTGGAGGTGGGATTACATCAAGGATCAGGTCTGAGTCCTTCCTTATTTGCAGTGGTGATGGACAGGTTGACAGATGAGATCAGACAGGAGGCCCCATGGACTATGATGTTTGCAGATGACATTGTGATCTGTAGTGAGAGTAGGAATCAGGTTGAGGAGACTCTGGAGAGGTGGAGATATGCTCTAGAGAGCAGCGGAATGAAGGTCAGCAGGGCTAAGACAGAATATATGTGTGTAAATGAGAGGGAGGGTAGAGGAATGGTGAGGATGTAGGGAGTAGAGTTTTTAAAGGTGGACGAGTTTAAGTACTTGGGATCAACAGTTCAGAGTAATGGTGAATGCGGAAGAGAGGTGAAGAAGAGAGTACAAGCAGGGTGGAATGGGTGGAGAAGAGTGTCAGGAGTGATTTGTGACATACGGGTGCCAGTAAGAGTGAAAGGGAAGGTCTACAAGAGGGTAGTGAGACCAGCTATGTTATATGGATTGGAGACAGTGGCATTGACAAAAAGGCAGGAGTCAGAGCTGGATGTGGCAGAGTTAAAGATGTTAAGATTTGCACTAGGTGTGACTAGGATGGATAATATTATGAATCAGTATATTAGAGGGTCAGCTCATGTTGGACAGTTTGGAGACAAAGCAAGAGAGATGAGATTGTGTTGGTTTGGACATGTGCTGAGGAGGGTTGATGGGTATATTGGGAAAAAGATGCTAAGGATGGAGCTGCCAGGTAAGAGGAAAAGAGGAAGGCTTAAGATAAGATTTATGGACGTGGTGAGATAGGACATGTAAGCGGTTGGTGTGACAGATCAAGATGCAGAGGATAGGAAGAAATGGATAGAGATGATCCGCAGTGGTGACCCCTAACTGGAAAAGCCGAAAGATGATGATGATGACATTTCATATGCAAACAAATATTTGCATATCAGGAATGAGGCAAGTAAGTAGTGGAAAGAAATTGTAAAGAACTACATCCCTTGTTTAAAAATTCTCAATATACCGCAGAAAGATTACTAGGAACTACATTTTATATTACTTTTACACTTGATAAATGTTTGAATATTTCTTCATTAAATTTTTATTCTTCAATTTCTGTGTGAACAGAGAAACAGTTAACCATGTTATAATTTTACTAGATTTATTTATTTATTTATTTACAGTTTGTTTACCAAGAAAGTCCATTGGGCCACAAAGAGCCCATTTTCAATGGAGTATTACTGCTGCAACGCATTACCCGGTACTGTGTATTACTGCCCCAGCACATTAGCTGGCACTGTGTGTTACTGCCACAGCACATTACCTGGTACTGTGTATTACTGTCACAGTGCATTACCTGGTACTGCGTATTACTGTCACAGTTCATTACCTGGTACTGTGTATTACTGCCCCACCACATTACCTGGTACTTTGTATTACTGCAGCAGTACATTTGCTGGTTCTGTGTATTACTGCCACAGCACATAAGTTGGTACTGTGTATTACTGCCACAGCACATTACCTGCTACTGTGTATTACTGCCTCACCACATTACCTGAAACTGTGTATTACTGCCACAGCACATTACCTAATACTGTGTATTACTGCCACAGTATATTACCCAGTACTGTGGTGTTATTTCTTCAAAACATTACATGGTACTGTGTATTACTGCCACAGCACATTACCTGGTACTGTGTATTACTGTCACAGCACTTTACCTGGTACAGTGTATTACTGCCCCAGCACATTACCTGGTACTGTGAGTTATTGCCACAGCTCATTACCTGGTACTGTGTATTATTGCCGGGTGCATTACTTGGTACTGTGTATTACTGTCATAGCGCATTGCCTGGTAGTGTGTATTACTGAAACAGTGCATTACCTGATACTGTGTATTACTGCCACAGCACTTTACCTGGTACTGTGTATTACTGCCACAGGACATTACCTGGTACTGTGTATTACTGCCCCAGCACATTACCTGGTACAGTGTATTACTGCCAAAGCACATTACCTGGTACTGTGTATTACTGCCACAGCATATTACCTGGTACTGTGTATTACTGTCACAGCGCATTACTTGGTAATGTGTATTACTGCCACAGGACATTACTTGGTACTGTGTATTACTGCCACAGTGCATTACCTGGTACTGTGTATTACTGTCACAGCACATTACCTGGTACTATGTATTACTGTTACAGTGCATTAGCTGCCACTGTGTATTACTGCCACAACAAATTACCTGGTTCTGTGTATTACTGGCCAGTGTATTACTTGGTACTGTGTATTACTGTCACAGTGCATTACCTGGTAGTGTGTATTACTGACACAGCGCATTACCTGATACTGTGTATTACTGCCACAGCACTTTACCTGGCACTGCGTATTACTCCCACAGGACATTACCTGGTACTGTGTATTATTGCCACAGTGCATTACCTGGTACTGTGTGTTACTGCCCCAGCACATTACCTGGTACAGTATATTACTGCCAAAGCACATTACCTGGTACTGTGTATTACTGCCACAGCATATTACCTGGTACTGTGTATTACTGTCACAGCGCATTACTTGGTACTGTGTATTACTGCCACAGGGCATTACTTGGTACTGTGTATTACTGCCACAGTGCATTACCTGGTACTGTGTATTACTGTCACAGCACATTACCTGGTACTATGTATTACTGTTACAGTGCATTAGCTGGTACTGTGTATTACTGCCACAGCACATTAGCTGGTACTGTGTATTACTGCCACAGCACATTACCAGGTATTGTGTATTACTGCAACAGTATATTACCTGGTACTCTGTATTGCTCCCTCTGCACATTACTTGGAACTGTGTACTTCTGCCACAGCACATTACCTGGTACTTTGTATTACTGCTGCAGCGCATTACCTGGTACTGTGTATTACTGCCCCAGCACATTACCTGGCACTGTGTGTTACTGCCACAGCACATTACCTGGTACTGTGTATTACTGCCACAGCACATTACCTGGTACTGTGTATTACTGCCACAGTGCATTACCTGGTACTGTGTAGTACTGCCACAGTGCATTACCTGGTACTGTGTATTATTGCCACAGCACATTACCTGGTACTGTGTATTACTGCCCCAGCACATTACCTTTTACTGTGTATTACTGCCACAGCACATTACCTGGTACTGCGTATTACTGCCTCACCGTATTACCTGGTACTGTGTATTACTGCCACAGCACATTACCTGGTACTGTGTATTACTGCCACAGCACATAAACTGGTATTGTGTATTACTGCCACAGCACATTACCTGGTACTGTATATTATTGTCACAGCGCATTATCTGGTACTGTGTATTATTGCCACACCACATTACCTGTTACTGTGTATTACTGCCCCAGCACATTACCTTTTATTTTGTATTACTGCCACAGCACATTACCTGGTACTGTGTATTACTGCCTCACCACATTACCTCATACTGTGTATTACTGCCACAGCACATTACCTGGTACTGTGTATTACTCCCACAGTATATTACCTGGTACTGTGTATTACTCCCTCAACACATTACCTGGTACTGTGTATTACTGCCACAGTGCATTACTTGGTACTGTGCATTACTGCCCCACTGCATTACCTGGTACTGTGAATTACTGCCCCAGCACATTACCTGGTACTGTGTATTATTGCCGCAATGCATTACCTGGTACTGTGTATTACTGCCCAAGTGCATTACCTGGTACTGTGTATTACTGCCACAGCACATTACCTGGTACTGTGTATTACTGCTGCAGCGCATTACCTGGTACTGTGTATTACTGCCCCAGCACATTACCTGGCACTGTGTGTTACTGCCACAGCACATTACCTGGTACTGTGTATTGCTGCCACAGTGCATTACCTGGTCCTGTGTATTATTTCAACAGTGCATTACCTGGTACTGTGTAGTACTGCCACAGTGCATTACCTGGTACTGTGTATTATTACCACACCGCATTATCTGTTACGGTGTATTACTGCCCCAGCACATTACCTTTTACTTTGTATTACTGCCACAGCACATTACCTGCTACTGTGTATTACTGCCTCACCACATTACCTGGTACTGTGTATTATTGCCACAGCACATTACCTGGTACTGTGTATTACTGCCACAGCATATAAGCTGGTATTGTGTATTACTGCCACAGCACATTGTCCGGTACTGTATATTATTGCGACAGCGCATTACCTGGTACTGTGTATTATTGCCACACTGCATTACCTGTTACTGTTTATTACTGCCCCAGCACATTACCTTTTACTGTGTATTACTGCCACAGCACATTACCTGGTACTGCGTATTACTGCCTCACCACATTACCTCGTACTGTGTATTACTATTACAACACATTACCTGGCACTGTAGATTACTTACACAGTATATTACCTGGTACTGTGTATTGCTCCCACAACACAGTACCTGGTACTGTGTATTACTGCCACAGTGCATTACTTGGTACTTAGTATTACTGTCCCACCGCATTACCTGGTACTATGTATTACTGCCCCAGCACATTACCTGGCACTGTGTATTATTGCCGCAATGCATTACCTGGTACTGTGTATTACTGCCCAAGTGCATTACCTGGTACTGTGTATTACTGCTACAGCACATCTGGTACTGTGTATTACTGCCACAGGACATTACTTGGTACTGTGTATTATTGCCACTGCGCAATACCTGGTACTGTGTATTACTGCCCCAGCACATTACCTGGTACTGTGTATTACTGCCAAAGCATATTACCTGGTACTGTGTATTACTGCCACAGCACATTACCTGGTACTGTGTATTACTGTCACAACGCATTACCTGCTACTGTGTATTACTGCCACAGGGCATTACCTGGTACTATTTATTACTGCCACATCACATTAGCTGGTAATGTGTATTACTGACACAGCACATAAGCTGGTACTGTGTATTACTGACACAGCACATTAGCTGGTACTGGGTATGACTGCCACAGCGCATTACCTGGTACTGTGTATTACTGCCACAGCACATTACCTGGTACTGTGTATTACTGCCACAGTATATTACCTGGTACTGTATATTACTCCCTCAACAAATTACCTGGTACTGTGTATTATTGCCACTGTGCAATACCTGGTACTGTGTTTTACTGCCCCAGCACATTGCCTGGTATTGTGTATTACTGCCAAAGCATATTACCTGGTACTGTGTATTACTGCCACAGCACATTACCTGGTACTGTGTATTACTGTCACAACACATTACTTGGTACTGTGTATTACTGCCACAGGGCATTACCTGGTACTATGTATTACTGCCACAGCACATTAGCTGTTAATGTGTATTACTGACACAGCACATAAGCTGGTACTGTGTATTACTGACACAGCACATTAGCTGGTACTGGGTATGACTGCCACAGCGCATTACCTGGTACTGTGTATTACTGCCACAGCGCATTACCTTGTACTGTGTATTACTGCCACAGCACATTACTTGGTACTGTGTATTACTGCCACAGTTTATTACCTGGTACTGTGTTTTACTGCCCCAGTCCATTACCTGGTACTGTGTATTACTGCCACAGCACATTACCTGGTGCCATCATAGCACATTACCTGGTACTGTGTATTACTGCCACAGCGCATTACCTGGTACTGTGTATTACTGACACAGGGCATTACCTGGTACTGTGTATTACTGTCACAGTATATTACCTTGTACTATGTATTACTGCCACAGTGCTTTAGCTGCCACTGTGTATTACTGCCACAGCACATAAGCTGGTACTGTGTATTACTGCCACAGCACATTAGCTGGTACTGTGTATTACTGCCATAGCGCATTACTTGGTGCACTGTTTTACTGCCACAGCGCATTACCTGGTACTGTGTATTACTGCCACAGCGCATTACCTGGTACTGTGTATTACTGCCAGAGTGCATTACCTGGTGCTGTGCATTACTGCCACAGCACATTACCTGGTTCTGTGTATTACTGCCACACCACATTGCTTGGTACTGTGTATTACTGCCACACCACATTAGCTGATACTGTGTAGTAAATTTTGTTTTTTATTACTGTGGTGAAGATAAATGCTGAAGAAAATATTTTAAGTTATTACTGGCATGTCTTACTGGATGTAAGTTAGGCATTGGTGGAGCTGCATATTGGAAGCGCACTTAACTGGAACTAACATATCTCCTTTCTAAATGCTGTTTAACTGGTTTTACATTTCATATGCAAACAAATGTTTGCATATCAGGAATGAGACAAATAAGTAAAGGAAAGAAATTGTAAAGAACTACATCCCTTGTTTAAAAATTCTCAATATACTGCAGAAAGATTACTAGGAACTACATTTCATGTTACTTTTCCACTTGATAAATGTTTGAATATTTCTTCATTGAATTTTTATTCTTCAATTTCTGTGAGTACAGAGAAACAGTTAACCTTGTTATGATTTTTTTTAAAAAAATGTTAAAGTTGAAAGCTGCTAAATTGTGACATATACATAAAATGTATTTATATTTTATTTATACATATATACATTTTATATTTTTATAATTCATATATTTTCAATGTATTTATGAATTTTATCAAGTTTTGTATGTAGTACGATATTTCAGTTCATACAAGATATTTGTTTTATTAAATAGTAGTATTTTATTCAGGTTTATAAAATGTTTTCACTTTAAATATCAATTAGGGAGGTTCAATTAGTGTAATTTGAATATAGAGTGTTATACAAATTGGTTGTTTTGTGGCAAGACATTTTATCTGAAGAAGTCAGTTACTCATACTGACGAAAACGTTGTGATTTTTACAATATAAACGTTAATATTATACTATTCTTGTGGTTGCGGTCTCTTCCTTATCTGGTTTTGGATTTGTGAGTTCTGCTATTCCAGTAGAGTCTTTGGTGTGATTCTTTGTTCATTATGGAGGCTTGTCCAGGAGAGACCAAATCCACTTCATCTTCGGAACATCCACTAGGATCCGAAGTGGGTGAATTTCGGAAGTTGGCCGGTCAGCTTACGCAATTAATTGAACTACTGACGCCTTTGAGCCAAGGTCTCCTTTCTTTTGTGTCCGGTAAAGGAGCTTTACTCAACCAAAATTAATCTGGAGCTGTTCGTGACATACCTATTCTATCGGAGGACAATGGTTTGGGTCTTGGTGTTTTGGATACTTCCCCTGAATTTCAGCGGACATGGAATATTTTATGTTCTCATCGTTCAGGTACAGAAAGAGGTGCCAATAGAGGAGAATTGGGCCACGATGTACCGTCTACATTTTGGGAATGGTTACAGTCCAAACCGAAGTTTCAACATGAAAAGGAAGGAATTCCTTCTGACAATCATTGCACCTACAACGAGACTGTTGAACTTTTAAGGACAGCCCTATACAGGTACAAAAGCTTACATTTAGATAATATGTATCTGAATGAGTGTTTGAAAAAACGCTTAGTACCTAAAGGGCTTCGGACTTATAAATACCCTAACAATGTTATATTGGGTAGTGAATTTCATCAGGACCTTATTAGGGCTTTTGACAATTGTGGACTGGAAATTGTCCAGGCCATTGTCAAGAATAATGAAAAGGAGATAGTTAGGTTACATGAAGAGATTGAATTACACAATAATTTTATTGTAAATGATTTAATGTTTAGTATAGAGCAAGAAAAGAAAAAGTATTATGATATTAGGCTGTATGTTGATAAGAAATGTGAAGAAATTTCTATTAGAAAACATAGAAAATTACAACAGGACATGGGGGAGTATGAAAAGGGGTTACAATACCCTGCACCACCCGTTGTATGGGGACAATACAATCAGGGGTGGGGGGTAAAAATTCCATCTCATCAAGGTGTTTATTTTGAAGATGGGAATCAAAATGTAAATGAAAGGGGAGTTGAGACAGGGGATGAACATTCCCTTGACAATGATAATTTGCCCAGGCGTTCAGAAAGAATACGTAATCAGCGCAACAACACCAGGCCTAATTCTTTTCACCAGGTACCTTACCCTTACAGGGGGGGAGGGGGTTACCAGCAGAACAAGAATCAGAGGTGGTAACTTGTGATACATTTGCAGATAATAAATCCAGCATGGATCAACAAGTGATTTCTAGTAAAGAAGGTTTTCATATTTACAATTATAGTGAATTACATATTTCTGATACATTTTTTGATCTGTTTACAAAAGGCTTTAAATATGTTCCTCAAAGATATTGTGACATTACCAAAACTATTTTTGACTTAAAAACTTTTATTTGAAAGTTGAATTTAGAAAATATAATGGGCAAAGCAATTTTTGAGTTTAACCCTAGTGTTCCTTATAAGTCTAGTACATACAATCCTCCTGTACATCCGCAGTTGAAAAACTTGGAAAGTACAATAGAAAGAAGGATTAGGCAAGTCAAGAGACACAAAGGACATATTTCTAATTTAAAAGAGGCTGAAAAAGAATTACTTAATTTACTTAGCCATAATTCTAACATTCGAGTTATGGAACCCGACAAGAGTGGGGGGCTAGTACTCATGGATAGAATTGTGTACGAAGGGAAAATGAATGACATTTTACACACTGGATCTAGATATAGGCCAGTTTCCATGAATGAAATTAATGTTTCATATAAAAAAATAGACCTGGCCCTTAAAGATTTGTTTGACCAGGGTATTATAGATTATAACGTATATTCATACCTTGAGAATTTATGGCCCAGGGTTCCCTCTATTTTTGGGATACCCAAAGTACACAAGAATACACAAGACCCCCCACTTAGGCCTATAGTTGCTGCACAGGGTTCTAAGATTTCCCCTATATCCAAGTTTCTGGACAAGAAACTTAAATATCTTTGGGGGAAAGAGAACCACCTACTAAAGGACTCTTGGGAATTTTTGGCTAAAATTACACCTGAATTATATTCCCCTAATTTAATTTTCTTGACCATAGATATAGTAGACCTTTTCTCTGTGATTCTACACCAACAGGGATTAGCCTCGTTAGAGGTGGCTCTCAGGAAAAACAAAGGGGTCAGTGACAATGACATCTTCTTGGTTTTGGAATTAGCAGAATTAGTTCTACAAAATAATTTTTTGTACTTTTCAGGAGAGTTTTTTCAGCAAACTTCAGGAGTGGCAATGGGGCCAATTGTGCCCCTACCTATGCGGATATTGTTTTATCTGTATGGGAAAATCAGTATGTATTTAATAGCATTTACAGTCAGTACTGGAGTTTTTATTCACGATATTTGGACGATATATGTATGTTCTGGACAGGTCCAGCTGAAGTACTGGTAGAATTTATTACATACTTAAATTCTAGTACAGAATTTTTGAAATTTACTTATCAAAGTTCCAAGAATCAGTTAGACTATTTAGACGTAACCCTCAAAGTACCGGAGGGCAAGTTTAAATCTACTATTTTCAGAAAAAACACCTTCTCCAACAGTTATTTAAGGTACACAAGTTCACATCCTAGACATCAAAAGAGGGGGATAGTGAAGGGACAATTTGTCCGAGCCTCACGAATGACCTCAGACGACCTTGATTATATCCATGAATGTTCTATTCTTACAAGGTTGTTTTTGGAGAGGGAATATCCAATAGAACTCATTGAAAATGTGTGTAGAGAAGTTAATGATGGGAGAAGTAACAAGTACAAGCCCATTTTAGGTTTAGGGAACTTGCCTTTATCTTCCATCCCTAGGGAAACAAGTGACTCTAATGGAGATTACAAGACAGTATTTGTTACAGATTATAGTGCCAATTCAGGCACTATTAAAAAAATAGTTGAGGAAGAGTGGGGACATTTCTGTAACATGACTGATCTCACTTGTTTCAAAGGGAAAATTATGAAAACAGTATTTCGTAAAGGGAAAAATATAAAGAATGTTTTAGAACAGGAAATGGATACTAGAATTCATTCCAATCAACGTAAAGGTACATACAGATGTGGAGCTTGTGGGCAATGTAAATATATAGCACATACTGAAAAACTTTACATTTCAGCTAGAAACAAATGGATTTATGCATCCAATTATTCTAACTGTAATAGTCAAAGAATAATTTACCTTAGCATGTGTCAGGTTTGTCAGGGATTTTATATAGGCAAAACTGAGAGACATTTGAAACGGAGGATTTATGAACATCTTTACGAAATACAAAAACAGAATTACAGTAATGCCTTATATCGACATACATTGACATGCCCACAAGCCATATTTACATTTTTTGTATTGGAAACACAGATGAGGGATTATAGGGGGGGTCCATGGGAGACCCGGTTAGAATACCGGGAAGCTTTTTGGCAGGTGATGTTGGAAGCTAACAGATTGCCTGGTATGAATGACCATATATCCATTTTGCCCTTGTTAAAGTTGAAAGCTGCTAAATTGTGACATATACATAAAACGTATTTATATTTTATTTATACATATATACATTTTATATTTTTATAATTCATATATTTTCAATGTATTTATGAATTTTATCAAGTTTTGTATGTAGTACGATATTTCAGTTCATACAAGATATTTGTTTTATTAAATAGTAGTATTTTATTCAGGTTTATAAAATGTTTTCACTGTAAATATCAATTAGGGAGGTTCAATTAGTGTAATTTGAATATAGAGTGTTATACAAATTGGTTGTTTTGTGACAAGACATTTTATCTGAAGAAGTCAGTTACTCATACTGACGAAAACGTTGTGATTTTTACAATATAAACGTTAATATTATACTATTCTTGTGGTTGCGGTCTCTTCCTTATCTGGTTTTGGATTTGTGAGTTCTGCTATTCCAGTAGAGTCTTTGGTGTGATTCCTTGTTATGATTTTACTAGATTTATTTATTTATTTATTTATTTACAGTTTATTTACCAAGAAAGTCCATTGGGCCACAAAGAGCCCATTTTCAATGGAGGCCTGGAGAGAAAAGCTCCATATATATTTATACAATTGTAAGTTTAGAAGTAAACATGAGTTATTGCCTAGTTTTAAGGAAATAACAGAATGCAAGAAGCGTGAAAAACATATAATAAACAGTAAATCATAGTTAAACAAAAATCAGAGAGTAGCATGCCCTGTCAGAACATTTAAAGGCAGCATCAACAATAACAAGTTGTTTAAGATAGTATAGAACATTTGAGGTCTATGCTTGGCAAACTGTATTTAAGAATTATAAAGAAACAAGGTATATTGGGTTGCAAGTCTTACAAGTATGTAAGTATGCATGAAATAATAGGGAATGAATAATACAGGAAAGAGAAAGTAGATAAGAATAGATGAAGATAAAGTATTAGAATGAATTGAGAGGATGAAGAATAGGGAAATAGGGGTAATATAGATGCCTAGATGAAAATTATATTAAGTGTTTACTATGCATTCCACACTGCCAGATTGTTTGACATTGTAAGAGACAGTGTTCCACATTTTGGAGATGGAAGGTTATCTTTTATTTTATTTATTTATTTATTTTTTACCAGTTATATTAATATGTTTGGAAATAACTTCACCCAAGTGGAGTTTTCATCAGACAGCTCAGCACATCAGTCAAAAGTGTCTGCTGACCGAACAGTGCCTTCAGTAACCAAGAAAGTGTGATTTCTTTTTATGCCAAATTATGAATATGTGCCATATTAATATTTCTGTTAATAACTTGATCAGTCTAGAGTATAGTAGTACTTCATGGCATCAAATGAAAGCTTACAGAGTGATGCAAATGTTATTACTAATATCTGCTGTCCAGGCTGGATTCTGCAGGTGTCAGGAGGTGTGAATTCCAATCCAGCAAGGTGCTAAAGAGTTAACATTGAAAATAATTCTGTTTTACATATTGCTACTGTTGTTAATATTCAGGGACATAAAGCATATGCAGTGTATATGGACAGCCTAAAACTTGTTTTTTTTCTGTGGATCATATTCTTGTCTTTTAAATGATTGTGATAAACATAGATGTCAACAATGTGGTGAGGAGGGCCATTCAGTAAAAAATTGTGTAATAATATGAAAATAAAATGTAAGGTGGTTGGGCACTTTTGATTTGATTATTCTGTTATTGTAGATATTGAACACAGAGAACAGGAGCTGGAGACTTTGGCCTGATCTCCTTTTAATCAGGAGAATTCTTTTTTTTGATGATTTAAGGTATATAGAATCAAATGAGGAGATTTTTACTGCTGGTGTTGATTCTGAAGATAATCAGAGTAAAAATGATTTAGTTATTGGTAATGGAGGTTTAGATGTTGAATTTAGTGATGCGGTAGGAACTAAAAAGGATTCTACTGGTAAGAGGGTTACATGGCAAAAAATAAAGCAAGGTGGACAGAACATTCATAAAAAGGGAAAGGATTATGTTACTTTTACAGGTTCATAGGTTGATAGGTGTGTACTAGGCTAACAACTACAAGGGGCCTTTTTAATCCTAGCCATGCAGCCCAAATCTCTGTCAAGTTCTAGTACCTTGATAAGTGTGAGCATAGGCCTGGGAGACGAACCATTCACAGGTTGACTGTGTCCACAAGAGATATAGATGCCAAACCAGTTATGAATTTTGTTGTTTAAACATTGATAGTATGATAAATGAGAAACAATGTTTCACTATTTTGCATTTTTGTTTTTGTAGAGATTTTATGTGTTTTGTCGATGTGAATAGGATATCCTTACTACAATGCCAATAAGTGGAGTTTGGTTGGAATGGGAAAGCTTTTTGGTCCTTCGGGGATGACATTTGTTGTGGGATGTAATGGCTTAGAATGGATTATTGAGGCAGGCTGATAGTGTGTCACTTTAGATATAGAGGTTATTTGAGTAATATGTCTCTGTCTCCTACTATGTTGAAAGGTAGAGTGTCCTTATTTGATAACTTATAAATATATGTATTAGCAAAGTTACCTGTGGTGATTTCAATGCACTTTTCAGAAAATCTAGTGGGAAAATATCAGAGGATATTAATGTGTTGTGGAAAGTTTTGTTGAATGATTGTTTAACTCTAAAGCTGTATATTGATATACTACGGAGCAGCATGATTTTTTTTCTTGGAATTTTGAGTTGTCTTCACATAAATTATTAATGTGTTCTCTTACAGATCATTTAGAATTATTTTTTCATTGGGTATATTTTGTATAGTATATGATTGAGGGTAGGGGTGTGAAAAATTGACTGGTTGGCTTTTAGAAAGAATTGAATGACAGCATGCAGTTGACTCCTTACTGGTCTGACTATTTATCTATGAGCCACTTTTATGATTGTTGGTCTAAATGGTGACTGGTTTTTAAGTTACGGTATAAAGATATATTTTTGTTTATAGAAGGTATATAGAATCTCAGTTAAAAAGAGTATTTAAATGTTAAAGAAAGTTATCAGGCATCTTTAGGTTTTATAGGAGTTAAACATCCTCAGTTTGCTGAATTTTTACATTTATTAACAGCAAATATGGTAGAGATTTTATTGTTTAAACAATGTTATGTAGTTTCTGGAATAAAAGATGTGCTGGTTCCCTTTCATTGTAAGTTAGCTAAATGAGATATGTTACGATGGATAAAATTAAGGACGTCTGCTGGTTTTAGTTTAGCTACTGAGGAGTATGGTGATGAGATTTATTCTACTTGCTGTTTTTCTTCATTTCCCTGGGTGATGAAGGAGCTTGATAGGGGGCCTCATGTTGTGTTGGAAGTGGACAGTAAATCAAAAAAATTAAGTGCTCTTTTAAATTCCTTATGTACAGATTTGGCACCTGACCCAGGTGGTATTTTGTATGCCTTTTGTAAGAATTTAGATGTTTTTAAAAATATTTTGTTGTGTATTTCAAATAATTGGATTAATATGGGAAATTACGTTGAAGGTATTTGTGATAGTATTGTTAGATTTTTCTTTAAGAGTAATGGTGATAATTTTGAGATTGCTAGTTGGAGACTTCTTAACATAAACTAATACTGATTATAAAATCTATTCTAAGATATTGCATAATAGATTAAGTAAAGTTTTATGAGAGAGTATATGCTGTTTTGCAAAAAATATTAAGGATATTTTGTTAGTATTGTATAAAGTGATTCACAGTATTAATTCTACTCACAATGAGGGGGCAGTATTAGCTTGTGATTTTCAGAAGGCATTTGATAGTGTGTCTTGTGGTACCTTATGGGAAGTGTCACAAGGTTATAATATTAGTCCTAAGTTTATTGCTGTTTTAAAAGCACTTTATAGTAATACTTGAGTGTGACTATTAGTGAATGGCTAGATGGGAATATATATACAAATATGAAAAGGTGTTAAGCAGGGTTTTCCATTAAATGTTCTGTTATTTACAATTTTGATGTCTGCTGTATTGGATTCCTGTAGCCCTTTCCTTCCTCAGGTGCAGTTACGTTTGGGGACAGCTATTTATATTTTTGTTTGTTTGTCGCATGCAGATAATCATATGATTGGTACCAATTCATCCAGATGGTTATGCAATATTTTTGAGAGTTTAGAGATTATATTTAGGATGATAAGGCTTTCTTTTAATTAAAAAAAATGTTTAAGATATGGTAGAATTGTGAAGCAATTTCAATTTCCTATGTCCTGAAAGAAAATTGTTATTTTAGATATCCATGTACCACTCAACCTCACAGCACAAATAATCTGACAAAGTCAAAGCCCAAAAATAGGGACAGATTTTAAATATTGCTCCTATAATCTTAGAATGCTGATAGGATGACAGATTTGGCATCATCATATATTTTCAGAAGGATGTGAAGTCTGAAGCTCAAACTGTCTGTCACTATTTATTATTATTATTTAATTACTTCAGTCCTCAATGATTTGCCAGAAATCTGCAGATTTTATGAGGAACAGACCAAAAATAAGAGACAAAAAAATGGACATTCGGTGAAAGTCTGGACATTTGAGTTGTATGAAACTCCCTTCTGTGGGTAAGTCAGTGTTTTTGCAATATTGGATAATCTTCCCGATACCATTGACAGAGATTTCAAAAGAAGGAAGGTTTAAACATTTGCCTTTCAGAAGAAAATATATATTTTGAATATGCTTATGTTTAGTAAATTATTTTGGTGGTGTTTACCCATTTCCTACATTAAAGGAAAATATTTGTCTGTAGCTTTTCTTGTTCAAAAGCTATAGTATGAAATGATTATGGATACATTTTTTTATTTTAGATTTTGAAGTAACTTGCTAGCTCTGTTCACAATGCTATCGGTGAAAGGTTTAAAAGGTTTAATTTGGTTGTAGTAATACAAGACTTTTTGTGGTAAGCTACTTTAGGAAGGCTTCCTGTTTGAAAGGTTAATGAAATATAATGTTTTTTTTTTTCTCAACAAAAATGTGAAATCTGTAAAGTGAAGAATCAGTGGAACATGTTTTTGCTTTATGTACTACAACTAAACTTTTTTCGGAGCCTCTATATAGGGAGTATAAGTTATTTCATCTGGGTAAAACAAAAAACAGGAAGGAAACTAGCAAAATCTTCTTTCTATAAACTTTATTATGGTGAAGCACATTTCATTTGTTGAATGACAAACTTCATCAGACCCTGTTACACTTTCAAAATTGTTATATGGTGATTATGCTAATTCATATTTTGAGAGAAATAAATATAATAAATTGATATTTAGTGGAGTTTTTTTGATAGCTAGATGTGTTGCAGTATTTTATAATAAGATTTGGAATGTGGATCATATCTTGTGGAAAATGAGGCATCAGGTATAGTGAAAAGATTAGAGCAATACTGTGTGATTTTTTTTCCCTTTTGTTTGTTTTGTAATGGTTTATTAGTTCTGTGATGTTTTGTATATGTTATTAGAATGTGTATGCATAAATAAAGGTCCCCTACTCTTTTTAATTAGTGCCATGGTATCTTTACATCCACCTGAGATAGGACCTCAGTTTAATTAACATCTCATCCAAAGGACAACACATTGAGGAGTGCAGCACCCTCCTCATGCTGCATGTTGTACCACTTGGCCCATAGGGCACTCTAAGGAAGCGCACCTTTGTCAACCCAGTCATGTTCATATGCACTGTAAATAATGTCAGGATGTATTAGCAACTACAATGTTACACAAAATGGCAGCAGAGAAGAATGATATCAACAACTTCTTCACTCATCACAAGCACCCTAGCATCTGGCAAACCAGATCTACTGCATTCCGGCATACAGTACTTCTTAAAAATGTTAGTGCTACTATACATATTCTCAGTGTATAAAAGCTCAAAGCAGATAAAAAACTCTTATCATCACAGGTATTATGGGACATAGATGTGCAAAGCTTGTAGAGGCAAAAATGCCAGTATTAAGCTAGTGTTCACATAATGGGAGGAGAGTTCAGACTTCTGATATGCCTGCATAAGTTTGCTTAGTAGTAGAAGAAGTGACACTTGGGATTCAATGCCAATAAATGCAGGATACTATGTTTTGGCAAGAAATAATCTCAGGAAGAAAAATGCCTTGTTTGTGACTGTCCTGAGAAAGCGGTCAAAAATAAGGATGCAGCGGTTTGACAAAAGCCAAAAGTGATTAGTGGTACATTGCAAACAAATTAAAGGGTTTCTGTGCGTCTAGCCAATGACATTTAGCTAAACCTAGATGTTATCCTCCTATACAGGGCCCTTGTATGAAACTTCTGAAATACGGTATTCAGTTTTGTCGACCATATCCACTAGAATAAAGAATTTACGTTAATGGATGCAAAATTGGGTAAAGAAGATAATTTTGGAGCTGGTAAGCACTGTTGAGAATAAGATGAAGAATACTGATGTTTTTCTTGGAAGAGAAGAAAGAATAGACCGATTTAATTTGACCCACATATCCTGATGAAGATGCTCAGGAATTTGAGGAAGGGACAGGGATGAAAGCTGTGATTAGAGGAGTAAAACCATGTGTGGTCCATACTATTTTACTAAATGGGCTAAGTCCAATAGTATTGTAAAAGGTGCAACATAATAACCATCAGGAACTGGACAGTTACAAGAAGTGACAGTTATTGGTAGTTGGTGATGATGCAGTAGTATATGTGGCCAGGCTACAGAGCTAGGAGAACCAACTAGGCTACTAAGTCTTCCTTCATAAGTTTATTCACATTTTTGTCCATGGCGCTGAGCAAGTAATACAAAGCAGATGTACCACTATGTCTGGTACAGGAACAGAAATATACTCACATTATTTAAAAAGTGAGCTGCTATTAAGTCAATATACAAAAATTATTAATAATATTCATGCAAAGTTCTTCTGTATGGGAGCACTGAAATTGGTCGGCTGATGGTTAGGTTGACAGCCTTCCTACCTGCTTTATTTGGATGACAGGCAGACTGTCGATTTTGGTTTAAATTCACTCTTATATCAGAATATACCCTTTACTGGTACTGTGGGATTTTAATATATTTAAGTTGTAGGGAGAGCAGGGATAATGGGGGAGGTTTTCGCCACCTGCAAAATACATTGTTTTATATTTGCATTCTTTAAATTTTTGTCTCAGAACATGAGCAGTGTGTTCTCTGTGTTTTGCTTTTTCATTTTTTGTTGTTATTGCTGTTGTTGATTTTTTGATGGTCTATCTACTGAAGTATCAGATCAATTCAGTCGATCCATATCTATCTGCAGATATATAGATATAGATATAAATAATATATATATAGATTTGTGTGGGTATTTGTTCTCCTTTACCCTGCCACTCCAACTTTTCAATTACATTAATTGTGCAGTTCCTGCCTTTCCTTAAACCTCATACCACATTCCTCCTCCTGAGTATTTTTCTACAGGCATTGTTCCCAAAAATTATACTTATCTCTATGAAATTTCTACAATTCACAATGACAATAATGGAAACTGTTATTAAGGTTTGTGTTTAATTTATATTAATGTATGTAAACTCATGGTTGCGGCTTAAAGTATGTCATTTAATACAGATGTTTAAACATGTCCTTGATTGGTATCTTATATGTACAGATCTGCAATTGTGGGACTCCACATATATCTGCTGACCTCACAAGACCCAAACATTGAGAAAGTTTGGAAACATGAGGAGAATAAATCATGATGACTTCTCTGCTTAATCTAGCAGAAGCTTATCAGCATCAAGCAGGAATGGAAATCAAACCAGAAGTGGATAAAAATCAGTTAGCAACTGAATGTCCCAAAAATAAAAGAAAGAATATAAGGTGAAGGATGAGAAGACAAGAAATGTGGAAAAAGCATAAATATAGTTGCAAGTATAGAAAACGTCTGGAAGAACCTCATGTTGATCAGGAACTAACCCAGGAATGGTTAAGCAGAGGCAAATTCAAGCCAAGAGATGAAAGGTTAATATTGGAAGCCTAAGATAGTGGGCTGCATACACATTGGTTTATAAAGTCCATTGAACATGTGGGAGAAACAGACCAATGTAGGTTTTGCAAAACCAAATTGGAAACAGTTGCACACCACGTTGCTGGTTGCAACATACTAATAGCAGAAGGACTGTATACTGAAAGGCATAATAATGTGGCGAGACTGTTGCACTGGGGATTGTGCAAACATTATGGTACTGAAGTGGCCAAAAACACTGGAAACATGAGCCACAAAGCATCACAGAAAATGAAGAAATCTGCATCTCTTGGGATCATCCATTACCAACAGTTCAAAAGATAGATGTTAGAAAACCAGATATAGTGGGCCAAGAAAAGAAGACAAGAGTAGCATTGATCAATGAAATTGCCACACCCAGTGACTACAGTGTCTGGTGTACAGAGAGACACAAAGTCATAAAATATCAAGATCTGCAGGCAGAAATGAAAGCAATGTGGAAGAAAGATACCTAGACAATTTCAAAAAGTAGTAGGAGCAACTAGTCTTATAAAAAAGAATTTATAATCGTATTTAGGGTTACCTATTACAAAATCGAATTTACGGAACTTCAAATACCATATGGTCGACACCATATGATCAAAGTTCCATAACTTTGAAATTCTTATTCTTATTCTTTCGGCTTCTCCCGTTAGGGGTTGTCACGGCAGATCATCTGTTTCCATTTCTTCCTGTCCTCTGCATCTTGCTCTGCCACACCAACCACCTGCATGTCCTCTCCCACCACAGCCATAAACCTTATCTTAGGCCTTCTTCTTTTCCTGTTACCTGGCAGCTTCATCCTTAGCATCTTTTTCCCAATATAATCTGCATCCCTCCTCAGCACATGTCCAAACCAACGCAATCTTGCCTCTCTGGCTTTGTCTCCGAACTTTCCAACCTGGGCTGACCCTCTAATATACTTATTCCTAATCCTGTCCAAATTAAAAATAAAATAAAACAAAGAAAATGTACCCTGACAGGTTAAAGCAGGGTTAAAGCCCCCCCTACACCCCCCACGTGGGGGGCTGCACCACCCACACCCCCCACTACTTAAATATACCAACTCCGAAAAAGCACTTTAATGAACTACAGTGCAGAAAGGGAAGATTTCTCTTTCCTACACTGTAGCGTGATGTCGGAGTTGATATATTTTAGTAGCAGGGGGTGTGGGGGTGCAGGGGGGTTTGCCCCCTACCTACACCCTTTTTTTTTTTTTTTTTTTTTTTTTTTTTTAATGTTTATTTTGAAGACTTCGAATTTTCAATTGTTTGATCATTAAAGTTTGGCTTTTAGTGATTCAAACAATTGAAAATTTGATGTTTCCATAGGAACCCGTATTTAGATATGTTACCAATATATGTAACTCCATAGAAACTGCAGAAGGAGTCATTACTGGGCACATTGCGGGTGCTGCAAAGAGCACTACTTGCTGACATCAAAGATTGAAACAATACTAATTTCATGAACTTTAATCATACTTTGACTTAGGAATGGGGTCCATTCCCATCATGATATTATAAACCCAAAAGACTTAGAGAAATAAAAAAAAATAATAATAACTTTTATCTTCTAATTGAGTACATCAGGAGTCATGAACTCATCTTTCATTCTCAAGAGTTCTAAAATCAGTACATCAATTAGTTTAGTCTACACTGGATACATGGAATCCTGGTAACTAAGATCAACCGGACATTTCTCCTAACCCAGGGTACTGATTTAGGGTAGAGTCTTATGAATTTTTTCTGTATCTGTTTTTGTCCCTCATGTCTGCTGCATATTGAGCTGTATCACCATGGCAATGACAGTCCATGGCATGGGCATCATAAAGGTTATCCAAATGATCATTTTTCAGTTTGGCTCTAAGCTACCACTGGTGGCTGATGAGGCACCTGTAGCATTGTACAGGCATCCCATGCTCTCCCCCAATATGTGTTTTTTCTTCCACACATACCCTATTAGGGCTACCATCACTTACTTGCCATCTGCAAGTCAAAGCCCCCATTCCTATGGGTACTAGTTGTCTGAACAAGCTTCCACTTGTACATTAGCAGGTCAGCTGACTGGGAACACAAATGCCCTCTTCCCGGAATGTCTGAGATTGCTTAAGTTGCTTATAACCACCCTTCCTTGTCGAGATCTTCTAGCCAAGTCTCTACTCAAAGTTGTGTTCTGTGAATCTTAGTCAGACTTGCAGTCCTATATAACACAGAGCTGATCATTGGGACTTTTCAGGAATTACTCCTGATGTAAGCATGAATTTGAAGTATCTGGCTTCAGTAGCCAAATTTTGCTTCTGTAAAACTCACAGAATATACTATGTTCACTTCTGCAAGATTTGTAGAATATACTAAGTATCTTAAATAGTATCAAAAATAACTTTCTAACAGTGATTTCCTATGAGGACTTTGCCCCACTGCTGACACTACTAGGCTTCTAATTTTATATATATATATATATATATATATATATATATATATATATATATATATATATATAATGCTTCTTCCAAGTTTCAAACCTCATCCCCATATCTATCCTACCCAGTTCAGAGAGTCAGATTATTTTAACAAATTTCACACAGCTGAAGACCAGACATTGATTCAAATCTTATTAATTTATCACAATTGTCTAGTCACCATTATTTACAAGATACAGCATTACCACACTCTATTCATGACAATTAAAACTGAAACAGATCAGCTTTGATTATGTTTCATGGTTGAAAACCCATTCCTTGCCTTTATGAAAGTCTCTGTTACATGGAGTGAAAATATACTGTAAAACTGGAAACCTAGAACCATTAATGTGGTATTAGTTTCAACACACCTTACATAAAAATGGAAAAATTCAGCAATGCTATGACTTTTTGCATGGACTGCTATTTCTAGATATGCATAGTTCTACAGGAGATTTAAGTAAGTGAAAAATGTTTATCAAGAATATAATGAACAGTTAAAATGAGAAGACATTTAAAGCATGTTGATGAGACTCTAAGTAGGAGCTGATTGATATAAAGCTGTGTTGCACTCTAAGATGGCTGAATCATATTTGCAACCAATAATGTCAGCATGAAGAGGTATCTAAACTACAGCAATGGTGATTAAAGCATTATTAGGATGATTAGCCAGTGCACCACACAAATTTTTTAATATGTCAAGCCTTCAAGGAGTAAAACTCTTTTTTTTTTGTTTGTTTTATTTGGTCTATAGTTGGTTTGATAGTGTTCTGGATATTATTAGGATGACTCCCTGAGAAGTATATGAACATGAGTCAGTGGTGATTTTAATGTCCAATACAAAATATCAGGCCTTTAGGTCATATATGTATTATACCAATAATACAGTAGATTGTCTTTATATGCTGCTCTGCTGAACATGTCAATCAGCTAAGATGGTTGTCCTTGGAAATGCAGAGGACTATTAAAATATGCCAGTGAGGGTCTTAGGTGTGGGGATAGACCTGAAAACTGCAGCAATACTTTGCTCTACTACTTACCAAGTTCTGTGCCAGCACTCATAGTTATAAAAACAGCTATATAAATATATATATATATATATATATATATATATATATATATATATATATATATATATATATATATATATATATATATATATATATATCAATCCACAATCTATTTTCCTATTTTTACACGTGGATTCAGGTTGTCACTTCAACAGTGACAATTATCAAGAGCCAAGGTTTACACTGCCAGGCAGCTAGCCATGCCACAGTAGTTCATCCATACCACAAACTCACAACTATGGCCAATTTTAGAGTGTCCATTCCACCTACTGCATGTCTTTGGAATGTGGGAAGAAATTCATGCACATCCAGGGACGACAGGCAGGCTACACACAGAAGACACCCCCAGTGGATAACTGAACCAACTGAACCAGGGAACATCTTGCTGTGAGGTAAGAATGCTATCCATTGTGCCACTGTGCCACTTTATATATATATATATATATATATATATATATATATATATATATATATATATATATATATATAGACATACATAAAGAGAGAGAGAGTATATACATATATGGTTTACTATTACAATGCCGATGTAGCATTGTATGCCTATGAACTATTCAAACTACAGATGTTAGAATAGTTCATATGTGTGCAGGCTACATAATCAAAGGTTACATATGCAAATGTACTGTGCATTCGCAAATATGAACATTCGATTATGTACAGGGATCATGGTACAGTGCAGTAAGGGAAATACATCACTTTCCTCACTGTAGTGTGATCTCAGAGTTGGAATATATAGTTGGGGGGTGTAGGGGGTGCAGGGGGGCTTGCCCTCCTGCATAAACAGGATGTTAGGTGTACTAGTTAGGGAGTTACGGCAAGGGTGGAATTGCTGTTAAGTGCCGTAAAATGTCATGTTCGACATTTTCGGCATTAACAGCTGATTTTCGACATTAGGGCCATTAGGTAATGTGTACTTTTGGCAAAATAGTTCGCTGTTAAGTACCGTTTTTTTTTTACTTCGATATTTTAATAGTAAACCTACATTTTATCTATCGATCTATATATATATATATATATATATATATATATATATATATATATATATATATATATATATATATATATATATATATATATATATATATATATATATATATATATGAGGAGATCCTGATGATGGTGTCCCTCCTATTGGTAGGTGTTGCTAGTTATCACTGTGTAGGGTAAAGGAAGTATGATTGTGTGAGCATGCTTGTGTGCAAGTACACAGCAATGGGATGTACCATTGCATATCTTTATTAATATTTAGTGTTTTGTAAAGTAACATTTCCTGTAATAGTGATGTTTTGGCATTGCTATTTTATGGAAAGAACAATGTCACCATAGCTGTGACATTGGGCATGACATTTTATATATATCAGATGGCAGCAGTGGCGGTCTTAGTGATTTTATTTTAATGCCTTAAAGGACTGACTTTATTGTTAACTTATAAACAAATCTGATTTTATGCATTGCTACAGGGGAAGATATTACTACTTCTGTATACTTGGCAATGTAATTGTACTTGTACTTTATTATACATTATAAAAGATGTTTGAGTTCTTATTTTCAGTTAAGTGTACAGATTACATTAAGAATGTTGTTCCAGCTTGGCTCTGCTACTCTTTCTGTTTAAGTTACTCTCACATAATGCATATTTATGGCCAATAGAACTTTGAGAATTACGCTTCCATCATATTTAAAGGGGTTGAACTGTGATTTTGATTGGACAAGATTATTTTTATTTGTTTTCTTACACTATTTTAACTTTGTAATCTGCACAGTTTATTTATTCTGATAAAGGTCTTAAAAAAAGAATGAAAGCATGCTCAATCACAGATTCTACTAGCTGCATTCTTTCTTCTTGTACTGTGCATTCGCAAATATGAACATTCGATTATGTACAGGAGGATCGTGGTAGTAGTGCAGTAAAGGGAACTCACCCTCACTGTAGTGTGATCTCAGAGTTAAATATATATAGTAGGGGAGGGGGGGTGGGGGGGGGCTTGCCCTCCTGCATAAACAGGATGTTATACCTAGTTTTATTTATATTTTACAGATGCCTTAAGAAGTTTTTGTTTTGTTTATATGTATATATATATATATATATATATATATATATATATATTATATATATATATATACATTTTTTTGTGGCAGCAGTATATTCTTGCAGCACCTCTGCAGTATATTCCATGATTTACAGATTTGTGAAAATTGGCTTATATTTGACTTAGCATTTGCATAACTATGGTATACCTTGACTCCTTCAGGTGCACAGCAGAGTATGTTGTTACTCTATAGTGCACACATTCATTCATGACTCACACTGGACTGTGGTACGTACTTAGACTCTTTAGCTTTCTTCATGAGTGTGGACAACTATCATGAATCTCAGTCAATGATTTTAAAAATTACATAATGGAGGTATAGAGGTTAGCACTCCTTGTTGCTTGCTTGTATATATTTTTTCCAGACTTGGGATGCCAACTGGGGAATTTACTTGTCTTCTAGTGTCTATATTGGCTTTCCCAGGGATCTTTGTTTGCATTCACTGGGGGGGGGGGGAAGCATGGTTGCCAAAATTATTCAAGTCTTTCCCGCTCAGATACACAGTGCAAGGTTTGAGTCTGACGTTTTGTTATTGACTAGGCTTGTAATAGCCTACAGCGTGATATCCTGCATTTTACCTAGGAGTCTATATGAGTAGGCAGTTTTGGAAATGCCTCAAGTGTAAGAGTATGTACATGTATTTCCCATGATTGTCCCCCAGCTTCACACCTTTTGCATCCTGGGATAGGCTCTTACCCTTTTCATTTTGAAATTGATGAAATCTATATTTAATCATGGATGAATGGAAGCATTTATTTCTGCACACAGCCTATACAGAGCAAGTACGCTGTGCAATGCTGTAAATGCAAGCTTTCATAGGACCATTGTTAGCACTAACTTTTTCTGAAAAATAGAGGAAATGACTGAAGAGGAATAATGTCTACCATGTTAGAAAATAGGGCAATACTGTGCAGTATAATTACTGTATACAGATTTGTTTCTGATTGTGAATCATCAGCCACCTTGCAAGCCTGTAATAGCTCACTTGTTTGCTTTAGCCATAGATTAAAACATTTAAAAGCATTCCTCTTGTTGGTATAAAACATACCTTCTTGCTCACTTCCTACTCTCCGCCACAATTACGTTTTCTCAGGTGTTTTACATCTTGGTCTTATGTTTTGTTTTCATAGTTCCCATGTAGTAAATTAGCATCTTGTGAAACTGAAGTCAACATTTAAATGCTATTCATGAAATACTGAATGATTCAAAAAACTATGAAAAGAAAATAATCCAATGTTCTATAGTCTTTGAACATGTCTAAACCTTTTACATATCTCTTGAGAATCTTATGCCTGCCATACCATGTCTAGTATTTTTCTGAGAAAATGGGAGTGCCACTGTTCAAGGGATCATTACTGAAGACCCTTGGTGGAGGAAATGTATCATTTTTACAGAAACGGACAAGTTGCAAATAGTTTTCTCATTATTATTTTCGCTTCTTTCAAGGATGTTATAAAATGGATGCTTCATTTGAATTGGCTTATAAATTGTCACAAGCCAAATCACGTTTGTTCTTTTCTTCAGGGATAAGGCATTAACCAGATAAAGGATTGTGATTTTTTACTCTCTTTTGTTAACAAATTGGAAGCTAAGATTAATTTTGCATTACAGGTTTGAAATCTGACAAGTATTCTTTCCCTAGAAAGTTCAGTGATTTTTGGCATACTTCTTAACACTAGCACAATGTAGCTATACATTTACTACATAACAGCTTCTAATATTGTTGGAATATTAATATATTTGCAACAAAAATAAATGCTGACAAAAGTATTTAATGCCACTCCTGCCCTAAAGGATTTAGAATGGATCGGGCAGAGATTTTGTATGAAAAAAAATACTTGCAACAACATAGCAAAGGCTTCATTAAAGTTTTTCAGGTACAGTCATAGTTCATGGTTAAGTGCAAAGAAGCTAGGATAAATGACTGTAAGGAGTTTTAAAAAGTGTCTGTCGTATTTATGTAACCTACTTCCTTCTCTACTAGTGAAACATTTCCATTCTGACTATAATGATTGGCATAGTCTAAACAACATAGCAAAAAGACACTGCAAAATCATAGTCATCTTAGAAATGGTAACAAGTATCTTTGCTGCTCAGAATTGTCACAGCTGATGTAAGCCACCTAGTAGCTTTGTTTGAGTTAGCCATATAATACTGCCTGCATTAGTATTTTCAGAAAAAAAGAATAAAATGAAAATAGTAACACACTAAATAATAAATTAGTTTACATACATGTTAATATATTAATATGCTAATGGAAGAGGCCCATATCATTTTGAGTCATCTTGAATCTTGCATCTTAAAAAAGTGTTGCTGTTCTTCCCATGTCTTTGTTCCAGCTCTTCTATTTGTTCAAGGCAGTTCTGAACATTCATAATACTATATTTCTGAAAACATGTTTTAAGGCCCTATTATTGTATGTTTGTTACTAGTGTTGCCTTAGGTCAGCTTTGAATTCCCCACTTTCCCAGTACAGCATAAATCCTCCCCCTCCCCCACTCTGTCCTTTACCAAAGCACCATGCACCTGTTTGTCTTCTCATTCTATATGTCTACTACAATTCCTTTCCTAGTACTGCAAATACAATGCACTTCTTCATATCCCAGCATCTCTGTTTCTCTCACTGTTTGTCATTCTGTTACTGCAGCAGACACAGCTGTAATCTGGTTAAAGTATTCATACTATCCAGCTGGACCACTTTTACACCTACCACAAATCGTAACTTATTTTGCTGCTTTGTTTAAGACACTATTTATCTACTCTACTGAATCAGTTATATTAGCTCGACAAGTTCTTCTTTAGTTCAAAACTCCTTGTTTCTAAAGGGTTTTCAGTCTTCAAAATTTACTACTTGAGATATTAAGCTGAGAAAGTGGTCTACAGTTAGTACAAATAAAAAAACAAATAAAAAGTATGATAAATTTTTATTTATTTAACATTTGTTGACCGGGAATGTCTGACTAGGTTCCACAGAGCCTGCTTTCAGTGGAGGCCCAGGGAGAAATGCTCCAGATGCATGTCTTTGGAATGTGGGAGGAAACCGGAGGAAACCCACGCGAACACAGGGAGAACAAGCAAACTTCACACAGAAGGCACCCCAGCCAAGAATCAAACCGGAGAACCTCTTGCTGTAAGGCGACATTGCTAACCACTGCACCACTGTGCCGCCCGAATGCTTGCAGAAGCCCCATATACTATGCTACAAAGCTGCTGTAGCAATTCAGACTGTTTTAGAAAGTATCAAATGGGCTATAGTTCATTATCTTGCTAACTTTTTATACTTCTGTAAAAAAACAGCAAATGTTTTTGCCATGACAATTGAAAATGGAAAGATTTTCTATAGTTTTATTCAACTGCAATATACTCTAAAAACTTACCAAATGCCTTTCCAGCTTCCAGTGATAATATGAAACCATCTTTGCCAATTTAGATCAGCTGCCATGGATATAAAATATATGTATTTGATATCATGAAAAAAATTGTTCTATATGCAATGGGGCATCTAGAAAACTTTTGCCCCAAAGTAATTCTTATAGGTCATATGGTATTTTAAAGTACAGAAACTGACTTTGGCAAAGTTAACTGTGTGATAATTGTTCCAGCATAAGGTACTGTTCTGACAGAATTGTCAGAAATGGGTTATTTTTTCTCTGATTTTTAAATGAGGTTATATCTTAAGATCATAACAGAATTTAAAAAGTTGTGAAAAAGTACTCCAAAACTGCAGTTCAAGCCAGAAGACTGGTCAGATGATAATCACATGTAAAGGCAAACAACCTGTGCAAGTGTGGTACTTCATCTCACCTAAATATTTTGTCAAAGGACTTAGAAAGCACTACAGTGCTGACTGGCAATATATCAACATTTAATAATTTTTTGTTTGTATTTTTTTATCCAGAGCATTTCTTGAAATCAGATGATATGGCCAGAGTTTAGCAATCAGAAGGTTCTATTCAAGGAGGTCAAGCAGGAGAGAGTCCTGCTCAGATATGGTTATTGTTTTTACGGTTGTGCATGGAAATCTATAAAATAGAGTGATATTGTTTTATTCTTGAATTGTGCTTCTCCTTCTGAATTATATACGTGTGCAGAGACATGAGACAAAAAGCAATGCAAATAAGACTGTTACTGCTTTCCAAAACTTCATTTATATCTTACACCTCAGCTGAAGGGTTGAGCTCATTTGTGAAGTTAGGCTGTATTTGCAGTTAATATGATGCACACCAATGCTGTGTTCTCATTCCAAATGCTAACAGTGGGGCATTCACATGACTGCTGTGAGGCTACAAATAAATGTTCATAGTATATACTTTTTATCAATTATAAGTAATGTTTGGGTCAGTTTTAAAGCTGGTGTCATGGTGCATAGAACTAGGAGCATTGATGATGATGATCATAGTTGAAAAAGTGGGCCTGATAATCTAGTAAAGGAGATGGGGGTGAGCGTCCAGTAGCCAACTCAATCATTCTAGCAAAAAGGATGTTAGGGATGTGCCTGTTGTAGGGATGGGGCATGACAGTAGGCATAAATGTGAGCCTAAATAGCTCAGTTGAGGGAATGTTAGACTGAAGATCTAAAGGTCCCTGGTTCACTCCTAGGCTTTCTCAAAAAAGCCTTGAGAGCAGTATATGGAGTACAACAGATAATATACTTGCCTTTGATGCAGAAGCCTGAGTGTTCTATTCCCACTCCAGGTAGATGGGTTGATGATACTATAGTATAATGGGGGTACTGCTCTCCTGAGTGTATTGTTAAAGTGCAGTTTTGGCATAATGGTTAAGATGCTTACCTTACAGACATAAGGTACAAGGTTTGATTGTTACCTTTAAAGAGAAATTGTCTAAACTTAAAATGGCCTAGTGCTTACCTATGAACCTACAAGCAAGGAAGTGGTCTGCCTTAGTATTCAGTAGTTTCCAGTGTCATCAGACTACCAAATAATTCACTGTCCACAGGTGAAAAAGGAATATGAAAATACACTTTTTCTGTGGCCCTGATGAAGTAAGCATATATTCAGTATATGGCCATTTGGTTAACATGTGTGCCTCACAGCATTATGATCTATGGTTTACTCTTAGCCTTTGTAGTGTTGGTTATTACTGAAATGTCTGTCAGTCAGCACAGAGGCTTAAAGATTTAACTTCTTAATAAACTATTTTGTGTACTAAGGGAACAAACATTGAATCTTTTTGCATTAATTTGCTTATTGATTGATGCTGAATAAGTCACTTAACCTGGCAGTGCTTTAGTGAAACACAGAATTTGGGCCAGACTCTTTAATGGCCTCTTAGACTTCATGCCTATGAACCTAAAAAGAGACCTTGAAGGTATCTGATTCAGAAATTAACACAGATAATCAGTTAAACAAATATAGATATGCATTTCACTCACACACACACACACACACACACACACACACACACATACACATTCACCAAGTAAAGTGAATGCAACATGAATTAGTCTACAGCAGCATAAGATGATGTTTTGTACAATTAAAATCATTAATATTTAATAAAACATTTTAAACATTTTTAGGACGCCCAGATATTACAAAATGTGAAAGATAGCTTAATAGACTGGATAAAAACAAAGACTAGCATGATCATATATCACATTTTAGAAAAATTGTGTCATGTTCTGAATTAAAGTTAGGAAAGCGGGCCAAAGAGGCGTTTTTGGATAATAAACATTGATGAGAGCTTTGTAGTCCATGATGAAGTGTGCATTTTAGAACCCAACATTTTAGAGCCCAACATTCTCTGTAATGCATGGAATGCATAAAAAAGACAAACCTGTTAAGCACATTTCTGGCATCAGAAAGGTACATAACAAGCTTTATTTAACTAAGCCTAAGTACTGTTAAAAATGGGTCCTACACTAGAGTTTGACAGGAGAATAATGGAAGAATATTAAAAGCTGTTACATATTTCACAGTGCTATACTTGTAAACAAAAATGTGGCAAAATTAAGAATTTAACAGTTTTTAAAGCAAATCATTCTTCAGAAAGATGTCAAATATTCCTGCTATCTGTTTTGGCAGTACTAAGTGTTTACTGGCTTTTAAATGCTTTGAAAGCCAGAAAGAAAAAATCATGTTCCTGGATTTTTTTTCTATAACTAGCATTACATGGAGCAGATAAAGTCCATGCACTACAAAGAGTTATGACTGGGTATCATGAATCATAAATCTTATTATGCATTCTTGATAGAAATGCCAAAGTTAACATCTCAAGCTTCACTCTCAAGTGAATGTCTTGGTATCCTTGTCTCGAACAGGTAATACGTTTTTATGATTGTAGACTCAGTCATAGCCTTCTCTATATAATATTTTCTCAAACTCTCCATTTCAGATTTTTTATTTACTGTAAAGTTTTTGTGTTACCCTCAGAACAGGGTATTTTTGATGGTGAACACTCAGTTAAAGCACTCTATGATTATGTTTGGAATGCTGGTGGAATGAGGTATATTGCTTGTATTAACAATAAACTGCATAGTATTTATTTAGTATACCTTAAATATGATTCAGCAAAGATAATTGTATTAAGACATTGAGGGAGAATGTTTTGGAGTTTGTAAGACAGGACTTAAAATTGTTTGTGAGCTTGTATATTTCTCAGCACTGATGGATACTTTTTTACCCAATTAAAGATGCTTTTTCAGGAGTTATTTACAGCTGAACAACTCTTTAGGATTTAGTTGTAATAACTTCACAACATTTTAATTACAATGAAGATCTAGAAGGTAGCAGAATATAAGAAAATTCTACTTATATTTGTGTGGCTCCATGCAGAGAAAGTAGAACACAGAGACAGCTGGGATTTTATGAGCGGAGTAAGGGTAGCATTTGCATCACATGATAGAATAATAGAATTGATTAGGAAGATATATAAATTGTCAGACGCAAGAATTAACGTGGGAGTGTTCTTCTCTGACAACCTGAGTTTGAACAGAACAACAAGGCGAGGGTGTTTTCTTTCTCATTTGTCCTGTGCTTTACATGTATAACCATTGGCAAAGAAAATAAATGACTCATAAATTTAGTGATATAAATGGTATAGTAGTCAAGAACAGTTAGTTTTATTTGCAGTTGATTTTTGTTGTACTTGCAAAATCTAGAGAAGGACATTTCAGTGTTGTGGTAAAGTTTGAGACACCTTCACATTATTTGGTATATAAAATTAAAGTAGATATAGCAAAGACTATAGCAATGAACTATGTACGACCCTTGTGAATGGGTTCCACAACATTCATATTTATGGGATCATGATAAGCAGATGCATAACTGGCTTATTTCAGTGCCTAGAACAATTTCATGATCTGTCCCCCCCCAGAAAAGGGGTTTGTGACCTGGAGGCAACCAACCATCTGGATCCACCCCCACCCCTCCTCAAGACAGGTGCAGAAAAAGGTCCTTGATCTAGTATACGTACAAGAGCCAATCAGATCTCATTTTTGTGCTCTACTCCCAACCCTGCTTCACAGATCTTAGATGAAAAAGAGAAATCTAGCAAAGGTAGATTTTTCACTGTATGATATCGTCAAACCTCTTGCATCAGAGACAACATGGAAGATATACAACTAACCCTTTAAGGATATCAAGGTGTTTCAGCTGAATGATAATTCTGAATGGCTATGACTTTTGCTTTTATTTTTAAGTGTATATATAGACAATTTCAGGCCAATAAAACCAAACATCTGCAGCTGTAAACATACATACTTCTACTTTCTTATAGTATCATCAGCAAGGCATTAGAGGAATGTTTAACATTCAGAAACACAGGGTTATCGTACCCAACTGATATCCATAAACATTAGTGTCTACAAAATATCCCAACTAACAAACTAAAACAATGAGTACAAGGTCACACAGGAAAACCAACTGGTTAAAAAACACAAAAAGAAAACTCTAGCAATGCTAGACTTTCCACTGTGGGATACCTTAAACCTCTTGTATCAGAGGCAACATGGGATATATGCAAATAACCCTTTAAGGATATCAGGTGTTTCAGCTAAATGGCAGTTCTGAATGTTCATGACTTGTTGTTGTTGTTGTGTCTTTCGGCTTATCCTGGTTAGGGGTCACCACAGCGGAACTCCGGTCCGCTAATGTTTTGGTAGTGGATTTTTATGTGCCGAGTTACTAGCCCTGACGCACAACCTTCAATGAAGGCACGCCCATTCACGCATGCCTCCACACAGAAGACGCTCTAGCTGAGAATCGAACGCAATAACTTCTTGCTGTGAGGCAACAATGTCCATGACTAAAAAAAAAAAAAAAAAGAGGAAAAAGACAGATAAAATTAACTTCATGCACAAGCCAAGTTAATCATTGAAATTTTTTAAATCAATACATATTCTCACTTGATCATTCTTTTTAATTACTGGGGCCATGGGAGCCATATTACTCTCTCAGTTTAATTACACTGTCAATAACATCAGGCTTTATATTTCTTTAAATTCTGCCTTCACTTTGGATAGGAGATGACAACCTACTGGGAATGGTCTTGGATTATGGAAGCGCATTCCATTTTAGTTTAATTCCTACTGCTTGCAATCAAGCAGGCCAACATTCACCAAACACATCTGCACTGAGTTCATTTATTTTAGCAATTAAGTCCATTTCATATAACACAGCTCTGCTGAGCAGATTATTTATGTACAAACCAACCAGCACATAAATCCAAAATTTATACTTGCTCTCCTTCCACTCATGCATGACTAGAAATATACCAGTGTAGTGGAGTTTGCTTGCAGGGCTATGAAATTCAGTCTGCTTCATGCAACTGCAGACACTTCAGGAAACGTTTGTGTGTAGCATATGATACCATAGTAACATAAGTCCCCATATCAGTTTTGAAACTCAGTGTTCCATGAAGAGGAATTTTAACGTGCCAGTCTGCTCTTACTTCAGACACAGGAGTGAATAAACCTAAGGGAAATGCTTTCTACACATTATTTTTAGTCTTATCTTTAGAAACCACATCCTTAATTGGTTTTGTCTTACAAATGACAGCAAAATGACTCTTACACCTTTTACACATCCTGCCATGAGCAGCACACTCATCTCAATCATGACGGTTTAAGGGCCGCACCTCGCACATTTGCTAGTCTTTTTCCCACTCTGCTTCTTGAACATTGGTTAGACCTTTTTGCGTGTTTCACCTCACATATTATATACCATATTTAGGGTAGCATTTTTAACTAATTCTGCTTCTCTGGGTTCATGGGTAAATACTAGGTGTCAGTCTGCAGACAATTTCATGCCTAGAAAATAACCAGAGGTCAGAATAAAGCGCTGTACCCTACACTTTGTATTTGTTAGGATAACAGCTTAACCATTATGCCAGCACTCCACTCTGCAAATACTAGGCAAATCAGTCTGTAGACTATTACATGCCTAGCCAATAACCAGACAGTGAACAAAGGAGAGAATTACACCCTGTACCTTGTGTCACCAACTCCCTAAAGTTATTGCACCTCAATCTACATCAGTCATCCCAATCACAGTGCTATCCCTTATTTGTTAATCATTTGTGTCTTTAAACCCATAATGTTGTGCCATTTCACACAGTTACCATGCAAATACTTTCAACACATTTAAACTTTGCTTCCACATTTATGTGGAAACATGAACTTGCATATATTAAATTTCTTTTTGGTACAAAATGCTTATTGAGTTCCCTAACCACTTACGTATATAGAATGCTTTTCCTCTACAAGTGAAAATGAGCTGTATAATTCATGGCCAATTACACAAAGAACTTTATTTACCTGAATTTGATCTGTTTCTAATTTAGTTACTATACGAAATGTGCAAGCCTCTGTCTCCAGGCAGGCTAGCAACAAGGTTTTGAGAAGTCAGATTGTTCTAGTAGATTAAACTTAATCATGGCTGAAGATTTTTTTTTTTGGGTTGATCAATTAAATTCAATAAAATGAGGACTTTTGCGGGTCAACTGGCTTTTATCAGTGAAAGTATTAAATTCTGAGCATCTGGATTCACTCAGAGTGGTGTAGCACTATTTTTTAACTGATAAGGTGCTTTTCAGTTTTTGTTCTTTAGAAAAATCCTGGTTCTAACACCAAGTCAAGTTTTATTAGCTGCAACATGGAAGTTCAGCACAAACATTATTAACACTTCAACATCTCACGCCTAAATGACAATAAATTAGAAATCACAATGAATTATGGCCTAGGCACATTCGTGAAAGGGAGGAAATTCACATTAGTCTTAAAAGGGAAATCCATGGGATTTAGAAAGGGTTACCATGAATGGAAGCCCCACTATTAGTGGCCAAACTTTCACAGTAATTCTTTTCAATACAGAGATTGACCCACCTTAGTGATATTCCATGATCTGAAGAACCACCATGGTTGGTATTCCTAGCAGCTCTCTTCATAGGATCATAAGATCATAGGAGGTTACTAGGCTAATGGCCCTGGGGCCCTTACAAGCCTAACCAAGTTCAACCCTTGTTCCCAAGAGTGTCCATTTAAAGCAGACACTAAAATCAGCACCCATTGTCCCTGTTTAAGAGTGACACAGGTGTAACCCCCAGGTTGAATTTCTGATTACCCATCCAATCTTCCAAAGTGCACTTAAATAGAGTCAAGGAAGGGCTCTGTTTAACATTAATTGGAAGCCTGTTCCAATGGTGAGGCAACCTCTGGAAGACAAATCTGTCCCTTCAGCAGGTTCTGTTGATGTTGCATACCAGGTTAAGGTCCTTAGAGCGAGTGACCCCATGTGTCATTTAACTTGCAAATGTGCAGCATTTCCATTAAAGCAGGGTCAGAGATTGCCTTATATGCAAGGCACAGGTCACCTAGGAGTAGTCTGTATGACGCAGAGTAAAGTGACAGTAATTACAGTCTGTCAACATATGACAGATGCTGGGAACCCTGAATTTTCTTTGTAAGGAACCTACGTGGTCTCTTCAATTGCTGCAGGTGCTTAGAAAGGTACATACCAAAGGAAGTATTGTACTCTATTATTGGCTTGATGAGGAAAAAGTACACAGACATTATAACCTCTTTTTTTTCTAGAGGCAATGCCCTTATGACATGAGCAATATAAAATGCCCTTCTTACGCCTGTGGAGATATGGTGATCAAAGGCACGGTTGCTGGCAACCTGTGTGGCCATGTCTCACACCACTGAATGTGTGCTTAGGGTTTTACAATCGGTGGTTGTTTTCAGGAACATCGCCCTTGCCAAAGGGGAAGACAATGCATTTTTTTGCATTTAGTTTAAGGCCATGACTTGGCACCAGTCATTAGTTTGCATAACTCCCTCTTGCAGGATGTTGACATCATTAGAGGACCAATGACCATTCCCATTTTGAGGTCATCAGCAAACTTTGTCAGTCACAGACCTTCAGTTTTGCCTAGACTTCAGAGAAGTAGATTCTGAACAATAGGGTTCCCAGAACTGATGCCTGTGGAACACCACTGATTATGGATCTGTTGGATGAGGTGGAATATCCTCTTTTGACTGTATGAGTTCTATCAGTGAGCCAGTTTGCAATCCACCTGACAATATATAGGTTAATACCCAACTGAGTTAGTTTATCAATGATGCCTGAGTGGGGGATTGTGTCAAAGGTCTTAGCAAAATCAAGGTAGGTAGTATGCACAGACTTACCCTCATCAAGGGCTTTGGTGACTGTCTCAAAGAAGTCCATCTAGTTTAACAGGTATGTTCTCCCCTTGACAAAGCCAAACTGGGTGAGCTCAAGTATTTTGAGATTTCCTATATCTTTATTAATAAGGTCCATGATGACTTGCTCCATGGCCTTGCAGATAAGGCTGGCCAAACTAATGCATCTATAGTTTCCATGGTCAGTGGATGTACCCACTTTGTGCAAAGGGATGATGGTAGCAATTTTCCATTTCTCTGGGATTCTAGTGATTAGGCTGTTATAAGAGATCTGGGAACACAGGTTTAACAGCAACCTGTCTTCTGACCACCACATTGCCACTGTGGTCAGAAAGTCCTTCTATGTGGCACATCTCATTACTAAGGGTTTTGCATCCAGGTAGAAAGATGTTATTGTCTCCCCCTACTCTTCCCTCATTAGGCCAATCATTGAGTACAATGCCCATTTGGTATGTACCTCACTAGACAGTGGCGGATCCAGGAATTTGCAAAAGGGGGGTGCAGTCTGGTTAGTTGACTACCGGGGTGGAAGTGGGAAAGTAGGACACTAATTTTGGTTGTTGTGAAAAGATCACCTTAACAATCTCTTAGATGTGGAAAGACATCAGTTTACATTCAGTTGCACATGATTTTGCTGTGGATATGAAAGTAGAAATAGATAATTCCTGTGCAACACACAGCATGTGTATAGATAGTACAAGTAATTTCAGTGCATGCCTGGAGAAGATGAGTGGTTGCCCATACCAAGTTACATCCTCCTTTCGTGTCATAGTGGGCATATGCACTTTTATAAACTTGGAAAGAACCCCTATGAAGGTGGAAATAACCACAGTGAAATCTATGTTACTGTTATGCAACATAAATATGTGCCACAGGCACAGATGTTTGCATAAATTAGTAAAAGCTTCATTTAATGGATGTACTAAATAATTAAACTCCTAATACTTTACTAAACAGACCATAATATTTTTGGATTGTTTACTGTTCTTTCTATAGCTTTAAGAGCAATTATTTTGCTTTTATTAGACATATATTTTTCATTTTTCTTAATCTGACATAAGCTATAACATGACAGCAAGAAATTCTGCTGAGCACATCACTGTAACATAGTTTCAGACCAATGATAACTCACCCTCCCTACCAGGCTTTAATGAATCTGTGTGTGTGTGTGTGTGTGTGTGTGTGTGTGTGTGTGTGTGTGTGTGTGTGTGTGTGTGTGTTTATGTGCGTGCGTGCGTGTGTGGTGGGGTGCTGATATTAATGGGAGGGACCTATTCATCCCTATTCCCATATACTGCACTCTGAAGCTCTAAAAGACCTGTGTGAGAGGTAATTGTAAACTCTTGGAGAATCACAATAATAAAACCACAACAGTTTGTTATAGTTTAATAGGTGTTTACTAGGCCAACAACCACAAGGACCTTTTTAAGCCTAGCCATGCATCCCAAATCTCTCACAAGTTCTGATACCCTTTATAAATGCAAGCAGGGGTTTGGGAGATGAAACATTTGCAAGCAGGGGTCTGGGAGATGAACCATTTTCAGGTTGGCTGCGTCCATTAGAGACATAGGTACCAAACCAGGGATGAATTTTCTGTTCTGCATCCAGTTGTCCAAGTTGCACTTAAATTGGGTTAGGGGTAAACTCTGCTTCACATGGATGGGGAGCCTGTTCTATAAACAGGGTAGTCTCTGGGATACACACCTGTCTCTCCAGCAGGTCCTATTTATATCACAGACAAGGTTTAAATCTTTAGAACCTTTAGAATGGGTAATTCTGTTGCTGTTTGTTTTGTGGATATGCAAGAGGTCCATCAGAGTGGGGTCTGACAGTGCTCTATGTGTCAGGCATAGATCTCCCCTAACAAAAGATATTTCTTCAATTCATGAAGTTCTTACTGAGAGTGAGGATCAAACCTTGTACTTTACGTGTGGGAAGAGAACACCTTAACCATTATGCAAATTTATCTTGCTGCTTGGCTGTTACATCTATTTGCACATTGGCAAAGAAACAGTCATATTAAATATTTAAGGATGGGTATTCAGTGTCTTTAAGCTGAACAAAATAACATTACTCAAAACTCCTTTTGTAAGGCATGTAGTGCATGCCTGGCTACATCCATGACACTATATATACTTATGAAACAATCCACAGACTGTCACAATTTTCTCTTGGTGGTTACATACTGTAACGATTGTTGCCTCCACCCATACCTCTTAGCTGCCCATGATTTTCAGGAATGTCCCACTTTTGGTTCAAAATCTTCCTCCATCATTAAAAATACAGATTTAATTTACATCAGAAAATGTATGCTAATCTGGGCATTATTAATGGGTCTGTTTTTGTCGTTAGTATTAATATGTAAAAAAATTGTCCCTGATTTGGGACCGTTCTACCTGCTTCTGGACACGGGTTTAGCTAGGCATACTTTTGGTACTCTACCAAATACTATTTTCTATACATTAGTTAAAGAAACCATAGCTTTTTTTAAGCCATACTATGTCCACAACTGTCAAAATTAATGCTTCCAAAAGGAGTCTTGTAGATTGAAAAAATACTTATTTCATGTTTTTACAGGGAAAGTTATGCAAAAAATTATTAATGGTGAGAGGGGTGAATGTTTCCATTTTTCAAATAACAGGTGGTTTGTGGTGCAGCAATAAGAGCACACAATTACATATATTCCCTGCCTGCATTCCTACTTCTGGAAGTAAAAAATTGACAGCTATGCCTCTACCCCAACCATACGTATGAACATTAAAACACATTCAGATCAAAGCCAACACTATACCCCAGTACACCTGAAAAAACATATACAGTATTTTTGCTTTTGCCTATGTAGGTATGCACTATACCTCTCAACTGTCCAGATTTTCGTAGAATGTCCACATTTTTGCCTAATAGTTTTGATCTGTTCATCATAAAATCTGTGGTTTTCTGGCAAATCACTGAGGACTAAAGTCACTAAATAATGACATGGATGCTTGTCACAAGGCAAGGTGAATGCTGGGGCTAAGTACTAGCTAAGTTGATCTATCATGTGTCAGGGATATTCCTTTTAACCCCATGATCTCTGTAAAAGTTTGGTCCGGCAGTTCATTGGTACCAGCGAGGGTGACAGGGTGTGGCACTGTGAAGAAATTATAATCATGCTTTCTGTTTAATGTTTAAATGCACAGCAGTCTCTTTAGGTTTAGACTTAATTCTTTAACCAACCCAGTACTTCAGCAAACAGCTGTATAAAAAAATAAACACATGTATGCAAGCATAGTTTCTGTTGCCATGCTCCTTGATATAACAGTGGAGGTACAGCACATCTCAGTATGCTAGTACTTCACTGTGTACTGACTGGGACCTACATAAGTGATGCACTGTTGTTGCAGTCATCCCCCCAAAAAATCCAGGTTGGCAAAAATGAAGAAAAAAGTACCACAGCCTACGCACTCGCACCTCAATCAGGTGTTGCGCTACAGACTAGTACTATGACAATTACAGCGGTTATAACAGAGAAGTTTAACTACTCGAACCACAGTAGACAGCTTAATGCTTCTCAGGCCCCCACTCCCTTCAAAGGGGCTGCAAGGCAATTAAATCTGTGTAATACAGAGGTGCAGGGGGACAATAGCCCCCTTGCTGGATGTGTGTGGCTGCCTTTCACTACTATTATGTTTGTAATGCCCAACATTAGAGCTTCAATTTTTTTTTATACTTTAACTTTAAGCTTTTTGATGTTGAAAAAAAAAGTACAAAATTAGACTAACAGTCAAGAAATTTGCAAAACGCTTAACAGACTACCCTATCGGGTTGCCAAATAAATCAGCTCCACCCAAATCTGCATGTAGTATGATGGTATATCCTAACATAAACAATCACTGAGCTTGATTACTTCTCAAATGTCCATGATTTTCAGGAACATTGCTGATTTTGACTCAAATTGTAGCTCTGTCTCTCTTAATCCCTTGTAAAACTGGTGACCTTTGAAGAAAAGATTGTGAATTATACTTAAGTAAATAATGACAATAACTACACTTTTTTATTTCAGAAGATGTAAATTAAGTCATACTGTCTTACTCTGTCAACATCTCGAGTTAATAGTGGTAAAATTAAAAAAAAAAAAATTGATTATGGATTTGTCCCCAGTTCTGATGAGGCCTGTCCCTGATTAAGTTGAGAGATATGATACAACATTCTGGGGGAAAAATAAGGGACATTTGTGAGATATGATTTAAATTTATTAAAATAAGATAAAAGGTTTGCAGATTAATAAAATAGTTATAGCTTTAATTCCGAAAATAATTTAATATTGTTAAATAACTGACATACGATTCCTTACCACCAAGTCTTCAAAGATGCTAAAAACAACACAGCATTGAAGCCTTTTGGTTAAGTGTTAGCCTTGCAAAGACCTCTCTTGTTTTAGACTGGCTTTGATTGAGATGTAACCCGACCAATGATAGGGGAACTACTGGTGTAGTGACTAATAGAGTTATACTGATGAGGACTATATCCAGTATTCTGATCCTCTAGTAGGGACGTGAACTAATCGGTCTAGGGAGCTAGCATATATGAAATCTCAGAAGCACTGTGCCATATTTATGGTAGTATAAGTTTTCCAGTCAACAGAACAATAGTTGAAATCCCCAGGAGAATAATGTTAGGCTCAATGGGAAGAGATTTCAGTTTGTTTAGACATTCTTTGTGGGTTGCAGGCAACGTAGCGAGGGTACGATAGATGGTTATAATGTGGTATAGATTGTTATTTATGATAATTAGGATAAGGAGGAGCTCAAGATCATTGTAATACCTTATGAGTCTAGATATGATTTGACTTATCAGGAATATAGACACTACCTTTCCAGCAACATAGTAATTTTTGGCATTGGTTCTGAAAGAGTGGTAAGGACTGAAACCTGGCCTGAGGGGATGCTATCACTGCACTGAAACTATGTTTCAGTAATTATGTCAACATCTATATCTATATTACTGAGGATGAGGAAGGCCTGTGAGAAATGCAACTTACTATTTAGGCTTTTAACATTGGGCAGTGATACCTTTATATAGTCTTGATTTAGTTTGACTATGCTGGTAGTTTAAAGAGACTGACTCTGACAAAAAAAGTCATAATGGGGAGAGGAAAAATCTTTAGCTAATATATGAAAGCCATGAGGTGAGAGGAGCAGGCCATCCACAAGCTGGTAGGACTGACAATCATCTCATTCCTGTATGATATATACTGGACCTTCTTAGAATGACACCAATCACTAAGACAATAGTTAAAGTCAATTATATAAAATCAATAATCTTTTGTTTGCATTATGGCATCATTCTTGGTGATGTAGGATGCTGCACAAGACTAGTTTCATACCAACATCAGATGCATATTCTGAGAGTTCCATAATGACTCTCTTCATGTGACCAAAGAGGGTATGTCTCAAGTCATTCACTCCAATGTGCATAATGACCAAGTCATATGTGCACCTTGGGACAAGGGGTTTGAGGATTCTAGTGACATGGCAGATCCAGACACCTGGGAGACAGCTTACTGTTACTCTGTCCCTGCTCAGCCTAGTGAGTGGTGCATCTGTGCATCTAGCTATGAAGTCATCACTGACTATGATTAACCTGATGTCTTGGCTTGGCCTTGTTGTGTTAAGAATATTAGTTTGCCAGATGTGTGTCTGCCCTTTCTACTTCTAATGTTAGTTATGTCTATGGATGCTGTTTGCTTGTAAGTATGATACTGAGTATCCTATATACCAAGCCTATGTCTTGGAGGTCTTTGTGATATGGACAGGCATTTCTTAAGTACTTCAGTGTAAGATGGTTTATTTGCTAGTTTAGGACAAGGAGGGCACAGCTGTGTAAGGTGGGTGTCACTACTAATAACCTGGTGAGTAATACCAATAAGCTTGAATGACAGCCCCTAAGGTTAGTATATGCTTGCAGCTCTCACATACAGATTTAGCTAATGGAAAAAAGCAAATGGCTGTCAGTAAGGAAGAGACGGTTGATATTTCACCTCAGTATGTCTAATGCTATCACGCTTGGGCATAGGAAACTGCAACCTTATGGTTTGTATAGTCTGGTGTGTAAAGAGTACACTTGTGAGGTTTGTTGTAGATATTATTAGTGAAGTAAGCCAGTGCAGAGACAAAAGTGTAAAACATTGAAACAGTGAATCAATAGCACTGGAGTAGTTTGTAATCACAGTGAATTGGTATCAGCAGTTAAAATGCAGTAAAAGTACAGCATAATAGTAGCAGTAGCACAATTTGTGAATACCACATAATGACTAGCAAACAGACTTTCAATTGCAATGCAATCATAAACAGATGAGGAATACAAAAAACTGCAAAGGTAGTGGCAAGAACTTAAAGGATGCTAAAAGCAGCTATCAGTTTGGCTCAGATGCTACAACAGCAGATAAGTGAAATGAGACATCATACAGAATACCTATAGCAACAGTAGGTATATAGAGATACTATGAGTACTGTACTCAACAGCAGATGTACCAGATGTATGCAAACATCTGTAACTGTGCACAAGTGTTTGCAGCAGTACATAACTGTTACACATACAATTGATGCACACAGCAGAGTGCTTAACAATTTGCTCTTATAGATACTAAAACCACTGACTATCAGTTTGGCTTGGATGCATCAACAGCAAGCAGTTATAAGTAATGGGTCAGTTTACAGTTCACTACCAGTTTAGCTCAGATGGTGCAAAAGCAGGCAAATAAGTGAAATGGGGGCTGTGCATAGTACGACTACTTCAAAAGCCAAGCTCTGCAATAGACATATATAGAAATTGTGTGCAAGTGTACAGAACAGCACTGCACAAGTATCCGCACCTCTGCTGAAATGTCCACAACTGTGCTCAGCTGAATGTTGTTTTGCACTACAGGAGACTCAGTTTGGCACTCACTAAATAAGAATCAGAGGTGACACCACCTGCTATGATTTTTTTATTTTTTTTTTTATAAATCTAGAAGGTGCAAACACTTGGATCTGTCTAAAATAGTTGTAATCAGTGTGCAACCTCACTGAAGACTAGGCACTTCAAGAGAAGAGGAATCAGGTTTTGAGGTCAAGTCTGAGTAGATGTCCTCAGGTGTGCTCGTGTAGTCACAGCCTAGCCAAATAGATCTGCATTCTTTCTGCCTTCCTTTCACTTCCCCTCATCTTCTCTTCTAATACATTTTCAAGCATCATATCGTAAGATCAAAGGGAGAGGGCAGCAGAAATTCTATGCAGATGCTCATCATATCTTACCACAGTTTACCATTTACACAAGACATTAACTGTTTATAGCTGGCTTTATCTAGTAATAATTCAAATGACAACACTTCTACTCTATAGATTTTATAAAAGACTCTCCATTCCAGCAAACACTCCAGAATTATACCAGCAAGATGTAGCTACTCGTGCATGTACAATACAAATACATTTATGCACAGACTGTAAATATTTATATTACAATTCCTTGAAAGCAGGTTAAAATGTCTTTTTACAGCACTTCCACAATGTACTGCTATTCACTGAAAGTTCACTTGATTATTTGGTCTCAGTCCACACAACTTTGGTACCAGCTATTTTGAGGCTATAAAATAAAGTTAATACATATTTTTTCTAAATATAATTCTTAGTTTGATTTGTAGCTATTACTGAAGCTTATACTGCATTTGCTTGTCATAGCTGTTCTGAGTCTGGAAGTGTTGTTTTGAGCATATCTCTGAAAGTGAGCATATGAACAGAGTGCCTTTGAGTGTGAAGTTTTCTAAGTGATTGCATTGTAGTGATGCAGGATAACGCCTTCTCCTTTCTAGGAGGGAGACATGCGGAATATGTTTATGATGAACAAAACTAATTTGAAAAAAAAAAAAAACAGGTGCCACTCAGGAAGACACAGCCTGTTCACAGTGAAGATTTCCGTGGTGAGTCTACAATAAAATTCTGGCCAGAGGACGTGCAGTGCTGGGAAGCGAAGAACTATAACTTTGTTTTTTACAGGTTTGTAAACTGAGGTTGGGCAGCACAACCTACATACCCGTAAAACACAAACTTTATATTTCTTCACTTCCCAGGAGGACAGTCAGTGGGTCTTGTGTTAATCTGTGTCACGTGGCAAATTGCAGAAAACTGCGCAGTAAGGATACCATGAGGTAAAAAATGCTTACCAAGTTATCACATGGCAAGTTAGAGCAAGGAGTGTAGCCCCAACTGGAGGGAATTTGACAGTTACTGTAAAAAGATTGATACCAGATTAAAACACGACGCAAGTCACACAGAAAGGAATGAAAATCAATAAGCAATTAAACTTCACATCCAGAATTTTGAAAATGCAAAATACAGTCAGAAAGAGCAAATGGCATATTTACTGACAGCGTTTGGCCTCCAAAAATAGGGACGCCCTGTGTCAGGGTAAATCAGGCCTAAAACAGAGAAGTTCTTCCAACGTTTGGAGAGTTGATAGGTCTCAATTGCTAACAAGCATTTGACCACCCTCACTTAGTGATGATACTAACTCACCTCCACCTGATCAGTTGTATAAATCCAGCCGCATATATTTGTGCCATAACACGGAAACATTACTTTTATCCCCAGTATTCTTGCAATGCATATTTTACAGAGACTAGCTTTTATGGGTAGCCTTTGAGTCTCCTGGTTTCTAGCTACAAATGCTACACACAGCATTGTCATTTTTGTGTTGCATATCTGCTGTCAGCATCTGTGTCTTAAATGAACCATGTACAAGGATGTGATAGTCCCTCCGGTTCCTGCTGTAGCCGAGGTGTCTTGAACCCCACCTAAGGTAGACACACACTTTGCATGATGCTCTTTTTTAGCATTATTTTTCTACTGCGTGGGTATTAAGGTCCTCTTCTCATTTGTTATGCCAGCTTCTAACCTTCATCTCCATCCACCTTCCCCACACCTCACTTTTCACCTTGCGACTTTCACACTTGCAAAGTCAAATCAAACTGTACAAGGATAATCCATTTTATATAGCTCCAGGAAAGAAATGAAGTCCCAAGCAGCACAATGGAGCTCTGTTTGGTTGCAAGTGATACGGGTTTCTTAATCTCTCCACACATATGTGCACTGCATCAAATTTTACTAACTTTAGTTCTATTCGATAGAGTTTAAGCAAGGCAGCTTAGTCTTTGAAATTTTAAAATAAACCTAATGCAGAAAAAAGTAAAAGTGAAACCAGAGAGCACAAAGGGACAGTTTACTCAAGTCACTTGAGTTACTCTAATTTTACGAACCCTGAACAAAGGCAATAAGTTGAGTAAAAAAAAAAAAAAAAGAAGAAGCAAAGGGGTGGAAATATCTCATTTGATAGTGTAGACAGCTTTGGTGCAGGTGGTATGGATACACATTTTTCTATAAGAAATAAAATACGCTGCCCATGTTTATCAGTTTAATTACAGATTACTTGATAAAGGTTAACCCATAAGGGAAAAACTAAAATTAGTATCCCTGGTCAGTTATTTAGCAAACTACCTCAATGCAGATCACCTCACCCTCGAAGACCAGTTTCAGGATCATTTTTTTTTTTTATTTTAGACTGTCTTCTGACAAAAGGTTAACGTACTTAACAAGCTCTCACCAATGCACCTATATTATAATGGAGATGCAGTTGGAGGTGGATCGTTATAAAAAATCATCTGACTACACCCTCCAATTGCATCTTTGACATATAGGGCACATTTAGTGACAGGATTCTTTGGGAAGATGCACCTGATTTCAAAAGGAAAAAAAAAACAAGTTTTAAAAAGGGGCCAGCACACGCCCCTGCGCCCATGCCTAAATCCGCCACTGCTAGACACCTGCAACAATTGGAGAGGCTGCAAAAGTACCTCACAAAGAGGATCCTAGGCCTTAAATACTTGTCCTATATGGACAAACTCAACAAACTCCAACTGTTCTCTGTCTCATATCGCGTACTTATAGGTGATCTCTGCTTGACTTTCAGAGCCATGTCTGACATAGCTCTGTTAGAAATGCTAAATCTAAAGAAATCCCAATCCATCTACACCATATGCTCCAGAGACCACAACATCATTACCCCAATCAACAGAACAAGCTGGAGGGACACGTTCATAACTCAGATTGCCCATGTTATGGAACAGACTTCCCATACATGTCAAACAGAGCACCTCACTGGCCCTCTTCAAGAGAAATCTTGATGAGTGGATGGGAAATAGAAAATTCACCCCAGGGATCACTCCAATCGCTCTACTTGACAGAGGCACTGGGAACTAAGGTCGGTTGGCATGATGCTAGGGTAATCCTATGGGCTAGGCTTGTAAAGGCTCCAGGGCCATTAGCCTAGTACACACCTATGAACCTATTGAAAAGACTACCCAGTGGTGTTGTTGATTCCTGTTTTAACCCATGTAGAACACAGCCTGACATGTTATCTGGACCCATAAAGGCCATGTTTTTGGCCCTGGAAAGAATGTTTAAGACCTGATCCTTAGAGATACTAAGTGGTGGAGATGCTTTGGGGTATGTGTGGCAGAGACAGGGTGTGAAGTTTTCATTGAACCTGTCAGCCAGCAGGTTTGCTATATCCACAGGTTCTGTATATGTAGTGCCATTAACTGCAAATTCAGCACATATCTGGGACTTTCCTTTGAGTTTATGAATCTAACTAAAGAACACCTTATAGTTGTCCTTAGTTGTAGAAGCTAATTTGGATTCATAATTAGCTTTGTAGGACTTTACAAGGAGTCATATATCTTGTTTACGTTGAGGGAGGATTGATTCCAGTTTTGAGTCTGTTACTTCCTAATCATAGACAGCAATTTCTTTCTCTTATTGTATAGCCTTTTAATGGCAGATATCCATCGGACAGGTTTGTTCTTTCTTGAAGATCTTACTGCGACAGCCAGTTTACTGTGCTTTAAATTGATTATTTTGTTTTAACTGCCTTAACTTCTTAAAAAAACAAAAAAGTAAGCTATCCTACACTTATTTCCCGCCTTTCTGAAGCTAGTAGAGTCCAGTTTTTAGAGTTTGCTGAATCCAGGGCTGCATTGTAGTTTCTGTGTTGCCCAAACCTTACTTGGATAGAAGGAAGTCTTTCTGTTCACCAGTGAGAGTGGGGAGCTTTGAGCAGCCTATCTGTCCCTGGAGGAGTGGTTTTCAGCTCAGAATTTGTAGTTTATTGGCCATTGTGGGCTAATTTCTATCCCTTTCATCTTTCTGCTATAAAAACCTGCATTTGCACATTTTTTGCGCTTGTATCAGCTCAGCAAGAACCTGCCCAGGTGACCTGCAGAGTCCGACAGCAGCAGAAGGAGAAAAGAGAGACTTTGGTTTTATTTAAGCACTTTTTTGGCATGTCTCTTGCTAGATATTGCTAATTCCGTCTAAATACTCGGTTCTAGCATTTATTTGATACAAAAAAGCCTACTTCAACTGTTTAATTGCACTTACTGTTTGCACTTTTAAAGTCATTTGTGTGAGCATTTAAACTGTTTTAACTGTTGTAGGCTACACACTCAAATGCAATAGTCACTTTACTGTGCTTTAACGTGATTATTTTGTTTCAACTGCCTTAACTTCTTAAAAAAATAAGCTATCTTACACTTGTTTCCCACCTTTCTGAAGCTAGTAGAGTCCAGTTTTCAGAGTTTGCTGAATCCAGGGCTGTATTGTAGTTTCTGTGTTGCCCAAACCTTACTTGGATAGAAGGAAGTTTCTCTGTTCAACAGTGAAAGTGAGCAACCTATCTGTCCCTGGTGGAGTGGTTTTCAGCTCAGAATATGTTGTTGGTTTGCCATTTTGGTCTAACATTTATCCTTTTCATCCTTTTGATATAAAAACTCACATTTCCATGTTTTTTGCGCTTGTATCAGCTCAGCAAGAACCTGCCCAGGTGACATGCAGAGTCCTACAGCAGCAGAAGGAGAAAAGAGAGACTTTGGTTTGATTTAAGTACTTTTTTGGCTTGTTTCTTGCTAGATATTGCTACTTCTGCCTAAACGCTCGGTTTCTAGCATTTATTTGATACTAAAAAGCCTATTTCAACTGTTTATTTGTACTTACTGTTTGCACTTTTAAAATAATTTCTGTGAGCATTTAAACTGTTTTAACTGTTGTAGGCAACACACTCAAGTACGATAGCCATTTTTGTGTGCTTTAAAGTGATTATTTTGTTTTAACTGCCTTTATTTCTCAAAAAAAAAAAAAAAAAAAGCTATCCTACACTTGTTTCCTACCTTTCTGAAGCTAGTAGTGTCCAGTTTTCAGAGTTTGCTGAATTCAGGGCTGTATTGTTGTTTCTGTGTTGCCCATACCTTACTTGGATAGAAGGAAGTTTCTCTGTTCACCAGTGAGAGTGGGGAGCTTTGAGCAGCCTATCTGTCCCTGGGGGAATGGTTTTCATCTCAGAATTTGTTCTTTATTGGCCATTTTGGGCTGATTTCTATCTCTTTCATATTTCTGCTATAAAAACCTGCATTTGCACATTTCTTGCACTTGTATCAGCTCAGCAAGAACCTGCACAGGTGACCTGCAGTGTCCTGCAGCAGCAGAAGGAGAAAAGAGAGACTTTGGTTTGATTTAAGTACTTTTTTGGCTTGTTTCTTGCTAGATATTGCAAATTCTGCCTAAACGCTCAGTATCTAGCATTCATTTGATACTAAGAAGCCTATTTCAATTGTTTAATTGTACTTACTTACTGTTTGCACTTTTAAAATCATTTCTGTGAGCATTCAAAGTGTTTTAACTGTTGTAAGCTACACACTCAAGTGCGATAGCCATTTTACTGTGCTTTAAAGTGATTATTTTGTTTTAACTGTGGTGGTGCAGCAGTAGCATTGTTGCCTCACAGCAAGAGGTTCTCCCATTCGATTCTCAGCTGGAGTGCGGGGAGTGCCTTCTGTGTGGAGTCTGCATGTCCTTCCCGCTGTTGGGCGGGCGTTCGAAAGACATGCGTAAATGGGTGTGCCTTCATTTAAGGTTGAACGTCGAGCTGGCATCTCGGCGTTCATCAAAATCTACTGCCAATCATTAGCGGACAGGAATTCCGCTGTGGCGACCCCTAACCAGGAAAAGCCGAAAGACAACAACATTTTGTTTTAACTGCCTTAACTTCTTAAAAAAATAAATAAAAAATAAGCTATCCTACACTTGTTTCCCACCTTTCTGAAGCTAGTAGAGTCCACTTTTCAGAGTTTGCTGAATTCAGGGCTGTATTGTAGTTTCTGTGTTGCCCATATCTTACTTGGATAGAAGGAAGTTTCTCTGTTCACCAGTGAGAGTGGGGAGCTTCTAGCAACCTATCTGTCCCTGGAGGATTGGTTTTCAGCTCAGAATTTGTAGTTTATTGGCCATATTGGGCTAATTTCTATCCCTTTCATCTTTCTGCTTTAAAAACTCATATTTGCGGGGGGTTTTTGTGCTTGTATCAGCTCAGCCAGAACCTGCCCAGGTGACCCGCAGAGTCCTACAGCAACAGCAGGAGAAAATAGAGACTTTGGTTTGATTTAAGTACTTTTTGGCTTGTTTCTTGCTAGATATTGTTAATTCCGCCTAAACGCGCAGTTTCTAGTGTTTATTTGATACTAAAAAGCCTAGTTCAACTGTTAATTGTACTTGCTTACTATTTTCACTTTTAAAATCATTTCTGTGAGCATTTAAACTGTATTAACTGTTGTAGACTACTCACTCAAGTGTGATAGCCGTTTTACTGTGCTTTAAAGTGATTATTTTGTTTTAACTGCCTTAACTTCTTAAAAAGACAAAAAATAAAAACAAAAAAGTAAGCTATCCTACACTTGTTTCCTGCCTTTCTGAAGCTAGTAGAGTCCAGTTTTTAGCGTTTGCTGAATCCAGGTCTGTATTGCAGTTTCGGTGTTGCCCATACCTTACTTGGATAGAAGGAAGTTTCTCTGTTCACCAGTGAGAGTGGGGAGCTTTGAGCAGCCTATCTGTCCCTGGAGGAGTGGTTTTCAGCTCAGAATCTGTTGTTTATTTGCCATTTTGGCATTATTTCTATCCCTTTCGTCTTTCTGCTATAAAAACCCGCATTTGTGCATGTTTTGCATTTGTATCAGCTCAGCAAGAACCTGTCCAGGTGACCTGCAGGGTCCTGCAGCAGCAGAAGGAGAAAAGAGAGACTTTGGTTTAATTTAAGTACATTTTTGGCTTGTTTCTTGCTAGATATTGCAACTTCTGCCTAAACGCTCAGTTTCTAGCATTTATCTGATACTAAAAAGCCTATTTCAACTGTTTATTTGTACTTGCTTACTGTTTTCACTTTTAAAATACTTTCTGTGAGCATTTAAACTGTTTTAACTGTTGTAGGCTACACATTCAATTGCAATAGCTGTTTTACTGTGCTTTAAAGTGATTATTTTGTTTTAACTGCCTTAACTTCTTAAAAAAACAAAAAAATAAAAATAAAAAAAATAATCTATCCTACACTTGTTTCCCGCCTTTCTGAAGCTAGTACTGTCCATTTTTCAGAGTTTGCTGAATCCAGGGCTGTATTGCAGTTTCTGTGTTGCCCATACCTTACTTGGATAGAAGGAAGTTTCTCTGTTCACCAGTGAGAGTGGAAAGCTATGAGCAGCCTATCTGTCCCTGGAGGAGTGGGTTCCAACTCAGAATTTGTAGTTTATTGGGCATTTGGGCTAAGTTCTATCCCTTTCATATTTCTGCTATAAAAACCCACATTTGCACATTTTTACACTTCTTTCAGCTCAGCTATACACTGCCCAGGTTATCTGCAGAGTCTTACAGCAGCAGAAGGAGAAAAGAGAGACATTGGTTGGATTTAAGTATTTGTTTGGCTTATTTCTTGCTAGATACTGCTACTTCCACCTAAACGCTCAGCTTCTAGCATTTATTTGATACTAAAAACCCTATTTCAACTGTTTAATTGTACGTACTACTGTTTGCACTTTTAAAATTGTTTATTTGAGCATTTACACTGTTTTAACTGCTGTAGGCTACACACTCAAGTGTGATAGCCGTTTTACTGTGCTTTAAAGTGATTATTTTGTTTTAACTGCCTCACCTTCTTAAAAAAACAAACAAATAAGCTATCCTACACTTGTTTCCCACCTTTCTGAAGCTAGTAGAGTCCAGTTTTCAGAGTTTACTGAAGCCAGGGCTGTATTGTAGTTTCTGTGTTCCCCATACCTTACTTGGATAGAAGGAAGTTTCTCTGCTCACCAGTGAGAGTGGGGAGCTTTGAGCTGCCTATCTGTCCCTGGAGGAGTGGTTTTCAGCTCAGAATTTGTAGTTTATTTGCCATTTTGGGCTAATTTCTATCCCTTTCATCTTTCTGCTATAAAAACCCGCATTTGCATGGTTTTGCACACCGCGCAGTGCCAGTTAGCGAGGGTTAACTATCCCTGGCTCCACAAAGTCTGCAATTTCAGTTTTTCCCTTATAACTTGTCAGTCTTTCAACCTAAAGCACCTTTTAGCCCAGCACTTGTTCTAAATCTGCTGCAGCACTATATAACCCCCAGCACTCAACCCCTGCATCTGCTAGAAGGGAATAGTCTATATACTTCCCTACTTGACAACTACTTTGCCACTTAACAAAAGCAAATAGTCTTTACTACTTATTCAGGCATGTCCAAGAGACAACTCCCAGTGTAATCTCCAGCCTACCTGATGAACCTGGGCACCTTGAGGCAATGTTACAACTGCCTCATGTACACAGACAACCCTCCCCTCCTACCACCAAACACTAACACTTGCGAGAGATGCACTTATACAGCCAATCTAGAGGCAAAGCTCTCTCCAACGAAGACTGGAATAGACAGTCAAGAGGAAAAGGCAATAATTCACAGCACCCCACTCACTACACATAGGCCAAGAAGATCTCATGAAGCGTGAGTTGTTCACGTGGAAGTGCTTATCTTGTTTTATCTCTGTGAATAAATTTATACTGGATTTTAGAGCCGTGGTGGTCCCATCTTGCTGATTTTTCCTGATTACTTTTGGTCTTCCTGCTGAGGACCTTTGAGTAGCAGTTTGCACGTTTATTTTCATACACATAGACCAACTAAACTAACACCTCCAAACCCACACATAATAACATCAAGACATATACAGAGGCTCTGATTAAAAATCCAAATCTGCCTAGGCAACAGAGACCTCTAAAGCAGACAAACAAGCAACCTTCTCCCACCAACAGACCCCAAACAACACATAGCCCACAAACTCAGTGTGCACACAACCACAGCCTATAAGGCAAAACAACATACCCAACACACTAGTGATAGGTGACTCTATAGTCAGGCTCACCGACATCCCACTCACCAGGCTGGACAAAGAGAAGGTTACTGTCAGCTGCTTGTCGGATGCCAGAATCCACCACATAATGCATGTACTCAGGTCACTACAAGACAAGTACAAATATGACTCTATCATTGTCCATGTTGGTGTAAATGACCTGAGTTGTACCTCCCTGGACTACATGAAAAGAGACATGGAAGAGCTCTCCAATCTTGTAGCACAGGCAGGTATGACCCTAGCCCTTAGTAGCAGCCTGCCTTCACCAAGAATAATACCACAGTACAAGGATAAGATGATCAACTTCAACAATTGGCTAAGCTTCTGGTGTCATTCAAAGGAGATCCAGTATCTGTTTGCCTGGGATGACATGCTTGACAGGCCACTATGCTTTACCAGAGATGGCCTTCATCTGTCACCCCTGGGATTCAGGATATTGGCCAAGGCTCTTGCTGTCCCCATAGTGCCTTTTTTAGGCAAGGCTCAAAAAATAAACCCACCACAATAAAAACTACAGCTGACAAAACACTGAGGGCAATGCTGCTCAATGCTAGGAGTCTAAACCTCAAAATGCGCTCACAGAAGGCACTCCTCAAAATGGAGAACATCGATATCTGTGCAGTGACTGAGACCTGGTTCAAGGCTCCCAAGAGCACCCCAACACTACCAAGCTATAATTCATACCACACGTTTTGGCCACAAAACCTGGACCGAAACACAAAGGGCAGAGGTGTGTCCATCTTCATCAAGGACATCCACACCTCCAAGCTAGTTGCAAAACACGATGCCTCTGAAATCATCCAAGTGCAACTAACCCTGGGCAAAAAATAATTCCAAATGCTAGCTTGTTATAGATCCCCCACCATGATCCAGGACCCCCACTCCTTGTTCCTGGGGTCATTGGAAAAATGAGGGTACAACCAAAACACCATCATAATGGGTGATTTCAACTACCCTAACATAAACTGAGAAAACTACACTTGTACTAATCTCCATGCTCAACAATTCCTGGAATTTATAAACTCTAATGCCCTGGATCAAGTTGTCAGCACCCCCATCAGGGGCAACAATATTCTAGACCTGATCATTACCAACATGGGTAACTGGTGTTCAATGCCCAAGATCAACTCCTCACTTGTTAGATCAAACCATAAACTAATCACTCTAGATATCCACATCCTGACCCCACCTCTCACACAAGGAAACCTTCGTAAAAAATTTCTCCAAAGCGAACTTCACGCTACTCAAAACTGAGGTGGCTAACTTTACGATGCCGCCACAGATGGATAATACAGTCAATACAGTCACGACTGCTGAATCCTACACAAATACACTCTACAAGCACCTGCATGAGTGGGGTCTATATTAGATAAACAAAAGTTTATCTTAGCGAACGCTCACATGAGCGAAAATCCAGGAACTTGAAATTGCAATAGTGGGGGGCTGTGCCCCCCACACCCACCACTAAATATATATTCCAACTACGAGTTCACACTACAGTGAGGAAAGGACAAATATTCCCATCTTCACTGTACCACTTATGGTTTCGAGTTCTGCAATTTTCGCTCATGTGAGCGTTTGCTAAGATAAACTTTTGTTTATCTAATATAGACCCCATGAGTGCATGGATCGTGCTATCTCCAACAAAACCAAGACACTATTCTCCAAAAAAAAGGAAGCCAAACTGGTGGTTCCTTGCCATTAACAAACTCTACAACAGAAGGAAGAAACTGTTGCAAAAGAGAGTAAAAACCCAGATATGGAGGAACTTACTGACGGGCCTCAGTAAGAAACTAAGATCTCTCATTAAATCCTCCAAAGCTAATTTAGAAAGAAAAATTGCCACGGATACCAAAGACAACCACAAGGCATTCTTTAGCTATGTCAAGTATCTCCATGGCAGCACCCCAATCTGCACAGAGCTACAACAGAATGGCGCAAAATATACAGAGCCAACTGATATTGCCAACATCTTGGCAGATAGGTTGAGTGCAAACTTTACGCCCCCCTCACCCCCCCAGAGGGCCTATAACTATACCAGATGGTTGCAGAGCCCCATCTATCACAAACACACAGGTAAAAATTGCACTCTCTAAAGTGAAAAACACAGCATCCATGGAACCGGACAACATCCCAAGCTGCGTCTTACACAAACTCCAAAATGAACTAGCCCCCCAGCTAAATTCCATGTTCAGTCACAGTCTCACCACAGGCTATGTGCCCATGGAATGGTGCACAGCAATGGTTATCCCACTCCATAAAGAAGGAATGACCACAGATCCCGGGAACTATCAACCTATTAGCCTGACAAGCCTGGTCTGCAAAGTCATGAAGCGTATCATCATGGAACTCATAAACAAAGACATTGGTAACCTCCAAACTTTGGATGCTACCCAATTCAGATTTGTGAAAGATAGATCATGTCTCCTAAACCTGGTAGACTTCTTTGAAACAGTTACCAAGGCCATAGATGAGGGCAAGGTGGTCCACACAGCCTACCTGGACCACGCTAAAGCCTTTGACACTATCACCCATTCAGGAATCATAGATAAAGTTATCAGCCTTAACATAAACCCTTACATCATGAGATGGGTGGCCAACTGGCTCATGGACAGAACCCACATGGTGAGAGTTGCAGACTCCAGATCCAACTCCAAACCAGTGACAAGTGGAGTGCCCCAGGGTTCAGTCTTGGGACCTCTCCTGTTTGGTATATACGTCTCCAAAGTGCAAGCAAACACTGAGGGTCTATGGCTAACCAAGTTCGCAGATGACTGCAATCTAGGTGCCATTATCAATTCCCTGCCGATGTAGACATCCTGCAAAAGGGCCTCACCGAGACACACACCTGGTGCCAAATCATGGCCTCAAGCTAAATGCCAAAAAGTGCATTGTTATCCCCTTTGGTAAAAACACGGTACCCATGAATTACCAAATAGGGGGAAGTTCACTTAACACAGAAAGTGTGATAAGAGACCTTGGGACCCAAGTGGATAGTAACCTCTCCTTCAATAACCACATTGCCACAGTCATCAGAAAATCTTTCTACGTTGCCCACCTAATCACAAAAGGGTTCACATCTAGAAATAAGGAAGTCATTGTCCCCCTCTACTCATCACTTATCAGACCCCTCATTGAATACAATGCCCCGTTTGGTATGTACCTCACAAGACACCTACAACAACTGGAGAGGTCCCAAAAGTACCTCACCAAGAGGATTGCTGGCCTCAAACAGTTGCTTTATGCCGATCAACTCAAGAAACTCCAACTCTACTCGGTTGCATACCGCTTACTCTGAGGAAACCTCTGTCTACCATACAAAGCCATGTCAAACCCGGAATTAATGGACATGCTCCACTTAAAGAAATCCCAATCTTCCTGAGCTACATGATCTAGGGACCTAAACCTCACCACAACAATGAATAGGACATGCTGGAGGGATAGATTCTTGTCCCAGAGAAATCCCATGCTCTGGAACAAAATTCCCATCTACATCAAGCAGAGCTCATCATTAGCATTCTTCACGAAAAACCTTGATAAGTGGATGGGAGATAGGAAATTCACCCCTGGTATTATGTCTGGAGTTCTGCTTGATAGAGGGGCAGGAATTTAACACTACATGGGTGGTGAAAGCCAATACACTGTTGGCTGGGCTTGCTTTGGCCCTCGGGTCGATAGCCTAGTATCTACCTATGAACCTATGAACCTATTCCTATCAGCTACATTGAGTCAATACAATTGTACAGCTGTTTGTATAAAACATTGGTGTATAACCCAACATACGTGTCCATTCCATCTGTGGGAGGGGGGGGGCTACAAAGCTATTTATGCCATCTCATAAGAGATTATAATTGGCCTTTGAGAAGATTTTTAGTCTAGTTGCTGCTAAGGGGAGAGGTCTGGTGTTATAGTTACTTCTAACAAGATTGATTTGTAGTCAGATCTCACCAGGAGGGCAGTACACTGGGGGTGATGTAATGGTCCCCCATGTTAGTTAGCACCAGATCTAGGATATTTGAGCCCCTTGTGGGGGTTTCAACTAGCTGTTCCAGGGCACTAGAGTTAATGAAATGCAGGAACCTTTGGGCAAGTGAGTTAGAATACATATAATTTACCCATTCAATGGATGGGTAATTAAAGTTGCCCAAAACCAGGGTGTTCGGTTGTATCTTGATTGACTCAAGTAGATCCAAGTAGGCTGAGTGGAAGCCCTGTTTCATGGAGGGGGTCCTATAGCTGGCAATGATTTGAAGTGGGGTCTTATCAACAGTCAGTTGCACCTGAAGTAATTCCAGGGAATTGTGCTGTGTAACCAGTCTAGAGGTGCATTTATCTTTAATGAATACACCACCTTCTTTAGTTCTCACACCTTCAGTTTGTGATCTGAACATTATGAAAGGAAATGTAACCCAGTATGGTTGGGGTGCTCTCCACAGCCTTAAACCCAGTCACTGTGACTGCACAAATGTCAGCATCTTCCAAGGTAAGGACTGCTTTCAGTCAGTGCAGTTTCAGATTTAAACTCCTAACATTTAACAGCATGACCATGAGGTTGCTTTTAGGGAGTCTTTTTACACTGGGAAGTTTGTTCTTGTGTCTTTGTCTAAAAAGGCACTATGGGAGTGGCAAGAGCCTTAGCCTCTAGTAGAAATCCCAAGGGATGACAGATGAAGACCATCTGTGGCAAAGCATCGAGGTCTGCCGACAGATACTGGATTCCCTTAGAATGATACCAGAAACTTAGCTAAATGTTGAATTCAATCATTTTTTGCTTATATTGTGACATCATCCTAGGCAAAATTAAAATGCTGATCAAGACTAGGGACATACCTGCCTGAGACACATAATCAGAGAGCTCAGTCATGACTCTCTTCATATAGTCCAGCAAGGTACATCTCAAGTCATTCATACCAACATGGACTATGATGGAGTCATAACAGTACTTGTTGTTGAAAGACTTGAGTACATGTGTGATATGGCAGGTCCTGGCACCTGTCAAACAGCTGACCATGATCTTTTCCTTATCCAACCTGATGAGAGGGACATCTGGGTTGCTCACAGTGGAGTCACCTATGACTAAGATGTTTGGTTATGCCTTAGGGGCTTGTCTGATGAGACACAGATGTTATGTGTACTAAGTTCTGCAGGGGATGTATTATGTGAAGCTTGCTTGTGTTTAAAAGGTCTCTGGTGTTTACATAGGCTTCTGGTAAGGACCTCCACATTTGTAGGTTTATGTGTTGCTGGTTTGATTGGAGCAGGATGTGAAATGTGTATGCTGACAACATGCTTACTGTCAGATGTACTCACTGGTGAGTGAGAGAGCCTGGATTCTAGGTTCTTAATATAGATGCAACTCTCACAGTTGAATTTGTGTGAACTAGAAGAAGTAGGTTGTCATTGTACATGAGGTAATTCCTACATTGCCTCAGGATACCCATGTTGATCAGGCTGGCTGGAAAAACTGTGGGAAATTGCCTGTCCATAATGCTAGGTAAGTTAATGTGGTCAGAAACAGGGAGAGGACAGAAAGGACCAGGTAAAGTAGAGGATAGCAGAAGTGGTCAAAATACAAAATGTTAGTGGGTAACACCTGTGCTATTACCTCAGGAACTTCACTGAATGTAACACCTGTCAGTGAGGGACAATCATGAGAACTCACAGATGGAGCACAAGCAGAGTACTAAGGGGAAATTTGCAGGCAAAAATGTTTGCATCTATAACTGCCAACAGTATCCCCAGCTGAGCTGCAGTGTGCGATGAACAAACAAGAATAAATATGCTGCTTATGTAGCAAATGTGAGTAAACTAATATAAACAAATTAACCAATAAAAAGGCTCAGAACTAAGCCCTGTTCCAGCAACCTTTAATTAGATGAGTTCTAACTGCACACTCCTACCACAAGGGTGCAGGGGAGTCCTCTCCAACAAAAGGCAGCCTGGTTTAGTGCTTAAGTTATCCAAACAGAACTAGATTCAGCAGGTCTGAATCTAGTCTCTGCTACAGCAAACAAAGTTAGTGAGGCAATCCAGGGGAGCAGCTAGTGTTAATTAATGATATGGTTTTCCACAGGAATACTTGCATTTACCAGTTTATGGAGCTGAGTGATTCAGAGGATCACTTGGCTGCATAGACTGACATAGATGGCCAAGAAAATAAACTAAGCCAAGACTGCATTATGGTAAAGTTTAGTGAAGTTCAAAGAAAGGGCAGTGACAGGGGATTATGTGTGTTCATGTCAGAGGCAGTGTATGTGCATGTCAGCTGGGGTATGAATGAACTAGGGTGTGTATCTGATGTTTGTGTGTGTGTGTGTGTGTGTGTGTGTGCATGTGTCAGGGCATGCATGTGAGTGAATGGCTGAATGTGTCATGAGAAAGGAGTGATGTTGAGTACATGTCTGTTTGACTGAATGTCTATTAGTGTACATATTGATATGTATGAATGTGTGTGTGTGTCTGTGTGTGTGTGTGTGTGTGTGTCTGTGTGTGTGTGTGTGTGTGTGTGTGTGTGTGTGTGTGTGTGTGTGTGTTTGTGTGCATGAATGCCTGAATGGGTGTGCAAGAGTATATGTGGGGTTGTCCATGCACTAACACAATATGTGGGCTTCCAGAACTGCGTGAGTAGTAAAAGGGATGAATTCAGAGACATGCAAGTTACCTAATAATGAGGTCTTCCTCATTGCAGATAAAGCTGCCTCTGAATTGCTTTTACTGTGATTGCATAAATTGACCTACTTGTGGTAGGCACCATGGGACCATCTTTCTGAATTCCATGAAATGCCTATTTTATACAGACATATAATATACACAAGCACTTTAGCAGCTTTCTTCCACTTGTCATCATATGGTGTAGCTCTACTATTGTGGCTGCTACCCAGACAAAAAGCTGTGGTACTATGGTACTCTGTATTCCTGTGGGCAGAAAAACAGTACTTGGTCATGTTTAACCAGATTGTTAAAGTTTGTTTTAATATTCATTCTGGCTATTAGCTGAGTGACATTTTTTCAGTTCTTAGGCATCCGATGTTCTTTATTTTTTTACATTTATTCAACACTACAAAAAGAAAAAGTATCCATCTTCAGTTCTGCGTACTTGAATAAAGATACCACTTCAAAAATAAAAGGCAGCCATCTTAATTTATTTACAGTTTATTTGTATTTTAGTTGCTAGGTAATTTAACAGTGATGATGGAGTCCTTTTTACTGTTAACCTTGTACAGCAAGAATCTTCATCCAGACAGTTACATAAGAGAACTAGCATATGTATAATAATCTGCACATTATTTATTCATCAAAATCTAATAAAAAGCAATACAGGCAATGATAAACCAAGCAGTGCCAGGAACAGACAGGTTAACAAAAAAACTCTGTTGATAGTGGGGTACTGTGGAGTGTTGAAAGATGAAGACGTGGAAATGGTAGAGCTGTTAATGACAGAAGGGAAAAAAGACATAGCAAAAAGATGGACGAACAAAGGCCCACCAGCAAGGATGAAGTCCAAAGTATGTTAAGAGAAAATTAGAAAGGGAAAAGAAAGGAAAACTAAGGAAGAGTATGGAAAAGAAATTGAGGAAATCAGAAAGGTTGGAGGATATTGGCTAAACAGAGGGCAAATGACAACAGAAGAAGAAGAAGGCAACAAATGCTAATTATCTTGAGAGGAAAGTTGTGAAGAAGTAACTACATGAATGATTAAAAAATGTCTACAAATAAACTGTTAGAGGTACTGGGAAAAGGAGGCAATCACCTCTGGATTTTTTAAATGAAAATATTGATTAACATTTGCATGTAACAAACAGAAACACATTTTTATGACTTATAGAAACAGTGGCAGAGACTTGATGATAAAGGGGAAAGAAGTAAACATAATTTGAAGGCAGCACCCATAAGTATGTAAAAACGATTAAAAACCCATATAAAAACCTGTTAGTGTGGAACGTGCCATCAGGGTAAGAGGCAACATGCAATTTATACTGATAAAAACCTGCAAAGTAGCACCTTATTAAGTAAACCAAGTATAGCTGGAGGCACAGTTATAAAAGTAAAACTGGACAAAGAGTGTTTAACTGCTGAAAATAAATATGTATCATTGAACGCTACCTCAGTATGTATAATACAGTTAAAGGAGTTTAAAGCGGTAATGGCGGCTATTGACAGAGAAAATATGTGTATCATGCATGACGATCCCACCAATGTAAAATATTAATTTGGTATGAATAAAAACAATATGGCAAAATCATTTACAAAACATCATCAATCAGCAGTATATATTACACTGCTTTCAAAAATCAACAGTCCGCATTACGTATTCTGGTATTCAGTATGCTAGTATGAAGCAAACAATTTTTGGTGACTGTCACTTATCATGTAGGATCATACACTGACAGGATCCTGGACAGATTCAAGTAGCCAACTTACAAAGTGTAACAAATTAGTCATTATTCTGCTGGATCTCTGACTTCCTCAACATGAGAAACACTCCACGGTAATTCTGTGGTGGTCACACTGCAGCATTCCAAAATAACTGATCTCTGTGAGGGTGATGATAACACCTCTGTAAAGTCACTCAGAACGAAGTAACAGGTCTCAAACCTATCAAGCAACTGTAAGTCAGTTTAGACTTTGTTAGGAAAACTGGCAATTTAAGTATAGTATAAGTTGTTGATCTTTATAGTATGCAAACAGCGAATCCCTACAGGGGACTATTACTTTGAAAGATTCCATTATTTCCTTACACAACAGACTTTTAAGTAACAAATGCAAAGAATGATTTTAGGCTTAAACACATGTATGATATCTAGCTTACCTACGTACTCTGTAAAACGTCCCTTAAGGAGGGCTGTATTATAGGGTAAGACCAGATCTTACACTTTAAGGTGGCTGTGTCTTGTAGACTATTACTAGCCTTCTTCATCTGTCCTTAAGGAGCGGAAAATATGCTTTTTAAACATTTCTGTGAAGGAATCTGTTTATATAAAGTCCAGAAGTGATTGTAAATCTCCGAATGCTACCATGAAGCAATGTAACTTTTGTCTGTGAGAAGAATTTGTTCATTTAGTTATGTAGATGTCACAGCTGCAATCTCCAAAAAAAAAAAAAACTACACAGGAAATTCCTTCAAATCAATGCTTTCAGTGAACCACTCTCTGTAAATGATATACAGGTAGGCACCAAATTCAAACAGTGGACCCTAAACCAACCCTGACTGATTTGTTAGGAGAAAACATTTTGTAATTTTCCCAATTAAGTATTTCTGAGCAGCGGAATTGCAACTTTTATAAAATGGATTGAACTGAGATGTCTTTGTAGTGTCCTTAATAATTTTCCATGATATAACATTCATCATTCTTTATATAATATGCTAAGCCACATAATAGATTTGAATAAAATATGTCTTTGATTTGTTAGTCTGTTAAGGCCCAGGGAGCAGGAAGAACCCTTATCAAGCTTAAAGAACAAGCTTTTAAGGATCAGTGCTTTCCACATGCTTAATGCTGAAGTATTATTTGACTGCAGTTTGGAATACATTCACTGTGAGAGATGCACAGGTCCTACATGTATTTTCTGCAGATTGTACATGTATTTTTGCAGGTTCTATGTGTATTATTGCATGTGCATATAGCCAGAGTATACTGTGAAATATGTAGATTCCCAGCTCCCTAGCCAAGTGAATCTGTGTCCTGGGCAGTCCTCAAAATGGTATCCACATCAACCGAAAGGTGAAGATTACAGAAAAGGTCCTTCGAGCTTGAGTACCAAAACAAAAGGTCCTTTGAGGTTTGCTTACATTGCAGTTATATTTGGATTTACCTAAGTGGGGATCTCCAGAAATTCTTATGTTATTGTAGTTCAGAGTTTCTGTTGTAATTAAAAAGGCAATGTAACAAACTGTGTTCATTTGTGATACAGTACATGAATTGTAACACTGACATGACAATATTTTTTTATCCAAAGCAATAATGCAGTGTATGACATCTTTGTGTACCCATGCACACACTCACACACACACACACACACACACACACACACACACACACACACACACACACACACACACACACACAAATATATGTGTGTGTATGTATAAGAGAGAAAACATGCTCATTCTGAATGCCATAGTGATTCACTTTTCTGTATGCCTCCACACAGATATACAGTTACTTGCATATGGTAATTGTATGCAGCATATTGTCATGGACATAGCAAACCGATTTCTATGCTGAGAAAATAACATACCTATGGACAACACATATATGTATAAAAAAATCTTCATTAGCATCAGTAAAAGATGACCACAAAAAGCATTACACTGGAAACATTATCTTTGCATTAAACGGTTTTGAAAGGAATCCTAAAAAGGCAGTATCACAATATGCAGGTTGTATCATTCATGCAAATGTGTTCCTCAACAATAGTACATGGTAGGAACACTGCAGTCGCACACTTGTGCAGCACTGATGTAACAAGTGATAAGAGGCCAAACGATGTGATATCATACATCAATGGCTATAACTTGGTATCAGGACACAACACTGTCCTCCTGTGTAAAGGAAATAATCCCATGTATATGCATGTCTCAGAATACTACAGACTTGCTTCATATATCAGCAGCTATACTTAGCACTTTAATGTCATACATCACTAATGGGCCTCATTAGCATGCATTGTTTCAGAATGTTATTCCCTGCAAAATGAGTACCTTGCCAGGGATTGATAGCAGAGTGCCAATATTCACAAACAGATACTGATTCAATAGTATGCGCCAAAATCTATAAGTCTTGCAGAACAAATCAGCAATTTTAGTGGAGATGGATGAATACCTGTCAATGACCCATACATGTGCTCATTTATGCAGCCCAGGCATCTGTAGGAGTTGGCAGGAGAAAGAATTTTGTGGTTGTGCCTGCTCACCTCTATTCAGGGGGTGGGATAATGACAATGTTCTGGAGTGAGGCAGGTAATCCATGGGTCATGGATCTTGATCAAGACTGGACCTATGAATAGCAGTTGAATTAGGTGAATGGGCGGACCATGATGGGGAATTGCCATTTTAACAAGGGAGTGAGGACTCTCATAAAGAGATGCCCATATCTAACACCTTACAGTCACCTCCTGAATGATGACAGTACTTAGGAATAAAGTATCTTACCACTGTTTCAAGCCCTTCTATGCAAGCATCACAGATGGCTGCTAGGTTCACAATCCTTACACACCCAGCTGATGACCCCAGCATAGTGAATTTAATAACCTGAGTCATGCTGAATAACTGTGCTATCAGGGAGAAGAGGGCTTACAAGAGACACCATCCACAAAAGTGAATCCAACCCTTCTAAACTCCCTTAATTTGCAAAAAATAAAAAAAAAATCAGTCTTGCAGAGGACCATGGATATGATACAGGGTTTAGCAAAAGAGTGAGAGCTGAGTGGAGTTGCAAAAACCTGGATTTTGAAGTTGCATCTACAATATCCCAGGCAGAGTATCAAGCAGTATGGTCATATCTGTGTACACATACAGCTATCTGCTAGCATGCAACAGCATAAGCAGTATGAGCACATGAGTAGAGTACTGAACAGCGTACCATATGAAGTCATGTGTAACAGCAAGTGGTAGTCATTTATACATGTTACTAATGTGACACATTTTGAAATGGCAACAAAAGGTAACGATACTCTGACATAATACTCTTCAACAGTACCAGCAGCTGCATTACCCCTTATCGCATACTAGTATGATAGGATTTGTCATGTATGTAAAATGCAGTTTTATCAGTAGGAAACTAGAAAAATGGCATTCATGGTTGTGGTTAACATATTGCATAAATGCTCCTGAGCATTTGCTGTATACTTGCAGAAAGGTTTATATGATTACATAACAACATATATGTGCTTCACAATGTACTGACATCAGTAAAATACACAGATAATATAAAATGTGTTTAACATGCATTAGGCCATTAGAATGGGGTAAAGAGGGCAGCCAGCCAGGGCACAAGGTCTTGGGATATGATCAGCAGATGCCAACTAATCATTAGTGCAGCACCAATATTCATTGTATTTCTGAATGTACAAATACACTTTTGCAAGCAAGATTTCTGGATTTTGTGCATACAGTTAAACTCAACAAGGGTTGACAGATGTTAGTGCTGGTCCCCAAAATTCTAATGGAGTCCATCAGTGCTATTTGTTGCTGCAGAGCAGAACTTGGCAGCTGGTACGTAACATAATTCTGTAATATTCTAAAATGCTCACATATATGGGACTACATCTACATGGGGAAATAGTATATCTGCCTTCTGACAAGGTATGTCAATTTATTTTTTGTCACATCAGTTTAGCTGTATCATGTTTTTTAGTCTGTATTCAATATGTGCATGACTATAGTGCTCCTGCCATCTGTTTGTTGAAGTTGAAGACTTGCACGGAAGATACTTCTACATTTGAAATACTTCCCTTGGAAGCCACTGTATGTAGAATGCAATATTATTATCCTCCACTGCCTGCAAAGCTCTGACCAAGAATGTCCTTCTCCATAAACTAGAATATTGCCTTCCGGTACTTTCTAACGCTCAAAGACTACTAGTCACTGAGAATAAAACTGCCATATTTTTCCTACTTGCTGATGCCTGGGTACACCACTGGAACCTTTTAAATGACCTATTGGTCACCTACTAGTCCACTAATCGTCTGTTCACATTGCAACACAGTTGCTGGAACCTGTGTTCTGAGAGACTGCCTTCCAGACTATCTGCAAATATACAGAGCTGAGTATTTTTTTTGGTTATAGAGTTTGTTAATTGTTGCTTAGATCTCTGTTGAAACTGTTGTCTCACTGTTTTGAGAGACTGATCTGCAAATATACAGAGCTGAGTATATTTTTTTGGTTTTAAAGTTTGTACTGTTAGTTGTTGCTTAGATCTCTGTTAAAACAGTTTTCCCCACCCCACCCCCATTTTCTGCTGAGTCTCCAGTTGGTATAACTGTTTTTTATAGCTTGTGTGTATCTAACTCAAGGATCACTTCATTTGACCTGTTAGTAACAGCCTGCATTTAATTGCTGGAATCTGTGTTCTGAGAGACTGCCTTCCAGACTATCTGCAAATATACAGAGCTGAGTATATATTTTTGGTTATAGAGTTTGTTAATTGTTGCTTAGATCTCTGTTGAAACTGTTTTGTTCCACCAACCCTCCCTATTTTTTGTTTGTAATTTAAATTTGGTGGCTTTTGCAGTTGCCCGCCCCACTGTAGATTTGATCTGGGACACTCCCCCAGTCCCATCTCTTTACCATATTCTACCTAATAAACTCTTTCTGCACTTGCTCTTAGTCCTTTTTAATTTAATTGCATTTTTTTAACTGTGTTTGGTGTAATATTGCTACATACTCAAGTCTGCTAGCTTGCACTGCATGTGAATTGCTTTTACTACTGTTTTTGCTACTTTTCTGTAAAAAAAAAAAACTGTAAGCCTGTTTCCTACCTTTCCTGTAACTTGTGTTCCAGATACAGATTTGTTGTATCCAGGACTGTATGTAAGCTTCTGAGCCCCCAAGCCTTTCTGTGTTGGAGGGAAGCCTTATAGCTTATCAGTGGGAGTGGTAAGCAGTAGGTAACCTGTCTACCACATATTGGCCATTTGGGCAATCTCGTCCATCTCTCTCAACTTTCTGATTTGAAAACCTGCATTTGCACTTGTTTCTGTCCAGTAACTCATCTAGTGCAGATACAGATTCTTAGTTTTAGCACTTAAATTTGCTTATTCATGCTCAGCACTTGTTCAGAACTTGTAAGCACTAAATAAGCTACTAATTACTATAACACTCAATCTTCCTCATTACCTAGAGGAAAACAGTTTTTGTACTTACTTTTCTCACTTGCTAAGAGAAAAACAGCTCTTGTACTCAGTTCCTCACTTATCTAGAGGAAAATAGTTTTTTATTCAGGCATGTCCAAGGGTCAGCTCCCAGTGTTCTCTCCTGTCTATTTGATGAATCTGGGCATCTTGAGGCAATGTAGAAATTGCCTCATGTACACAGACAAACCTCTCCTCCTACCACCCAACACTACAACCTGTGAGAGATGCACTTATCGAGCCAAACTGGAGGTAAGCTCTCTCCAACCAAGACTGAACTTGACAGTCATGAGGAGAAGGTAAACATTTGCACCACAACACACTCATCACATAGTCTCACTAAATCTACTCCACCAAAATCCACACAAAGTAACACAAAAACTTTCACGGAGGCACTCAATAATAATCTGTCTAAGCAACAGAGACCTCCAAAGCAGAAATGCAAACAACCTCCATCCCCCAACATAACCCAAATGACACATAGCCCACAGACTGAGTGTGCCACTCAATCACAGCCAATAAGGCAAAACAACGTACCCAAAACACTAGTCATAGGTGACTCTATAGTCAGGCACACTGATGTCCCACTCACCAGGCTAAACAAGGAGAAGGTTACTGTCAGCTGCCTGCCGGGTGCCAGGATCCACCACATAACCCATGCACTGAGGTCACTCCACAACAAGTACAAATATGACTCTGTCATTGTCCATGTTGGTGTGAATGACCTGAGACATACCTTCCTGGACTACATGAAAAGAGACATGGAAGAGCTCTCCGATCTTGTAGCCCAGGCAGGTATGACCCTAGCCCTGAGTAGCATTCTGCCATCACCCAGAATGATACTGCAGTACAAGGACAGAATGACTGACTTCAACAATTGGCTAAGCTTCTGGTGTCATTCTAAGGGGATCCAGTATCTGTCTGCTTGGGATGACATGGTCGACAGACCACGATGCTTTGCCACAGATGGCATGCACCTGTCGCCCCTGGGATTCCGGATACTGGATAAGGCTCTTGCTGCCCCTATAGCGCCTTTTTAGGCAAGGTTCAAACAACAAATTCACCACCATAACAGGAACAGGTAAGCAAAAACTGAGGGTAATGCTACTCAATGCTAGAAGTCTAAATCTCAAAATGCACTCACTCAAGGCACTCCTTAAAATGGAGAACATTGATATCTGTGCAGTGACTGAGACCTGGTTCAAGGCTCCAGAGAGCACCCCTGCACTACCAGGCTATAACTCATACCACACTTTTCGGCCATGTAACCTGGACTGAAACACCAAAGGCAGAGGTGTGTCCATAATCATTAAGGATATCCACACCTCCAGGCTAGTTGCTCAGCACAATGCATCTGAGGTTATCCAAGTGCAACTAACTCTGGGCAAAACTGCAATCCAAATTGTAGCTTTCTACAGATCCCCCACCATGCCCCAGGATTCCCACTCCTCTTTTCTTGATGTACTGTAAAATATTAGGGTTCAACCAAACACCCTAATAATGGACGACTTCAACTACCCTGCCATTAACTAGGAAAACTACTCGTGTACCAACTCCTTAGCTCAACGCTTTCTGGAATTCATAAAGTCCAATGCCCTGGATCAACTTATCCACACCCCCACCAGGGGCAACAATATCCTAGACCTAGTCATTACCAACATGAGTGACCGGTGTTCCACACCTAAAGTCAACTCCTCATTGGTCTGATCCGACCATAAGCTAATAACCCTTGATATCCACACCCCCCCCACCCCCATTAAGGAATCTGCAGTAAAACATTTCTCCAAAGCCAACTTCATGCTTCTTAAGACAGAAGTGGTAAACTTCATGACACCCATGCAGATGGACAATACAGTTGCAATTGCTGAATCCTACACAAATGCACCCTATAAGCATTTACACGAGTGCATGAATTGTGCTATCCCAAAAAGAACCAAGACGCTATCCTCCAACAAAAGGAAGCCAATTTGGTGGTCCCCTGCCATAAACAAACTGTACAACAGAAGGAAGAAACTGTTGCAAAAGAGAGTATAATCCCATGAGTGGAGGAGCTCCCTGGTCAGCCTCAGTAAGAAGCTGAGATCCCTTATAAAATCCTCCAAAGCTAGCTACAAAAACAAAATTGCCACTAATTCCAAGGACAGCCACAAAGCATTCTATAGCTATGTCAAGAATCTCGATGGCAACACCCAGATCTGCTCTGAGTTACAGCACAAAGGCACAAAAATTACAGAACCAACTGAAATTGCCAACATCTTGGCAGATAGGTTCAGTGCTAACTTTACCCCCCTCTCACCCCCAAAGGGCCCATATCTATATAGGAATAATGCAGAGTCCCTGTAATCACAACTATGCAGGTAAAAGCTGCACTCTCTAAAGCCAAAAACACAGCATCCATGGGACCGGACAACATCCCAGGCTGCGTTTTACAAAGACTTCAGAATGAACTGGCTCCCCACTTAAGCACCATGTTCAATAATAGCCTCGCATCAGGCTTTGTGCCCACTGAATGGTACAGAGCAACAGTTATCCCACTCCACAAAGGGGGAGCCACCACTGATCCCAGGAACTATCAAACTACTAGCCTGACGAGACTGGTCTGCAAGGCCATGGAACGTATCATCATGGAACTCATAAACAAAGACACTGGTAACCTCCAAAGTCTGGATCCCACCCAGTTCGGGTTTGTGAAAGGCAGATCATGCCTCCTGAACCTGACTGACTTCTTTGAGGCAGTCACCAAAGCCGTAGATGAGGGTAAGGTGGTTCACACAGCCTATCTTGACCTCGCCAAGGCTTTCGACACCATCCCCCATTCTGGAATTATAGCTAAACTCACTAAACTAGGTATAAATCCGTACGTCACAAGATGGGTTGCCAACTGGCTCACTGACTGAACCCACACTGTAAATGTTGCAGATTCCAAATCTGACTTCAAAGCAGTGACAAGTGGAGTACCGCAGGGTTCCGTCCTGGGACCTCTCCTGTTAGGTATCTACTTCTCTGAAGTACAGGCTAACACAGAAGGCCTCTGGCTAATGAAGTTCACATATGACTGCAAACTAGGAGCCATAGTCAAGTCCCTAAATGATGTGGACATCCTACAGAAGGGCCTCTCTGAGACAGATGCCTGGTGTCAGAGCCATGGCCTCAAGCTCAATGCCAAAAAGCACAGTGTCTTCCCCTTGGGTAAAAACTCTGTATCCATGAACTACCACATAGGCAGCAATCTACTTAACACCGAATGCATGATAAGAGACCTTGGGACCCAGGTGGACAGTAGTCTCTCTTTTGATAGTCACATCGCCACAGTAGTCAGGAAGTCCTTCTACGTGGCACACCTCATCCAGGAAAAAAAGAGGTCATTGTTCCCCTCTACTCAGCACTCATTAGACCCATTATAGAGTACAAAGCCTCTTTTGGAATGTACCTTACAAGACATCAGCAGCAGCTGGAAAGGCCACAGAAGTACCTCACAAAGAGGATTACTGGCCTCAAACAAATGCCCTACACTGACTGCCTCAAAAAACTCCAGCTTTACACCGTAGCATATCGCCTACTCCGAGGTGATCTCTGCCTAACATATAAAGCTATGTCAAACCCAGAGCTGTTGGACATGCTCAACCTAAAAAAAATCCCAATCCCTCCGAGCTACATGCTCTAGGGACCTAAACCTTGTCACCACAATAAACAGGACATGCTGGAGGGATAGATCCCTGTCTCAGACTTCCCATACTCAGAAACAGGCTACTCATATATGTCAAGCAAAGTTCTTCATTAGCACTCTTCAAGAAAAGTCTTGATGAGTGGATGGGAAATAGGAAATACACCCTGGGGATCACTTCTGTGTCTCTACTCGACAGTGGAACAGAAAAATAACTTTCTTGGGTGGTGTAAGCCAGGGAACCTTGTTGGCTAGGCTTACGTAGGCCCTTGGGCCGATAGCCTAGTACCTACCTACCTATAAACCTATGAACCTATGTATTATTCTAAATGACTGCATTCCACCATCTGTAGTATTTTGCTTGTGAAACTTATAGAAAACATAATAAGCCACCACAAATCATAAATACAATTCTCCATCTTTCTTAAGCCTAAGCATTATGCTGAAAGCTATTAATAATTTTCTTTGTGCATAAAGGCATAAAGAATAAAGCCTTTTTTATTCACTCAATCATGCATCTTCATTACCTGCGTAATTCAATCTTCAGTCATGAGATACAGGAGCCTATCCTAGCAAGCAGTTAGTATAAGACAGGGAGTCCATGTTAATTAGCATGTCATTACATGACAAGACATTTAGATACACCCAAATATACATTGCACCATTCTACAATCTTGTCCATCACCATGAAGTATATTGCCTTGATACTGTTTTTCATAATTTCAGGTGCTTCCTTTTTTATACAAAGGAATTACACATGATCTGCTCACGTTTGTCCAAGGTATGTGCAGTAGTATAGTTTTGGAATCACTATCAGCTTTGCGGCATTTACCTTTTCTGCCACTGACTCCGCCATCTCTGTCCATTTTATCCATCTCTCCTTGGGGCCAGCTTCCAAAAGAAACTCAAAACAGCACAGCATGCTGAAAGAAGCCATCAGCACATTGACAGTGGATGTAATTTCATAATGTACACTAAAACAAGATCAAATAGTAATCCACTTGGCATAGGATGATTACAGACTCTGCACATGCCTGCCAGATTCTAAAACTCAACAGGCATGCCCAGTGCAACTGAAATGGGATCAAGTACTTTACCGACTACTTTCTAAAAGCACTTGACAGAGGCCATATGTGCTTTATCTTATCATCACTATGTTCCACATATTCTTAGGGAATCCTGTTAGATCCGAAACCTTACTTAAAAAAAATGCAACCTGCATGTAAGGCACTACTGCAGGCAGGGGTACTGTAACCCATACTAGATGACAATCTACAAATGCATCCCAGAAGGCAGCTAGCCAGGTACAGAGCCAGGCTACAGTTAAGTCAGCTCTCTGATCAGGAGAAAATAGATAAATGCAGATTATACAGAAAGCTGGTGCAGACTATCTTCAGCATGTGTGCACCAAGCATGCATGCTCTCATTCTGTGAAGGGACCCAGTACCGATAAAAGCAAAAGCGTGCCTGAAACTAGGTATACTGATCTCTGGCACATTTCAGCAGCATATGATAGATGCTGTAGTAATGTGTCAGACAGCTGCCAGTTACATCCTCTCACATTTCCTGGCAGCAACATACACCAAGGTGGATGAATATATCAACTTTCCAACAATACTCAGGGAGCTCAGAACTACCATGCAACAGTTCTATGCCATACCCATCTTGCCCCATATCCTCAGTACAACAGATTGCACCCACGTTACAGTTAAAACCCCAGCTGTAATTGATGCTGAATGGTACATCAATAGAAAGGGGTGTTCGTTACTTAATTGTCAGATGGTGTTTCCAGCAGATGGACTCATTACTGATATCATGGCAACACACTCCAGTAGTGTGCATAATGTTGCAATATTGAGGAAAAGTGGTCTGAGGGCTGCTTTCCAACATGGTGAATCTCCTGAGGGAGTACTATCTGGTAAGTACAGGACCACAGATATGATGTAAGCAGACTTTAGACCTGTCAACAGTAAGCTTAAGGACTAAATATGTGTTATCTCCTTCCTACAAACAGGTGACTGTGGTTATCCACTGGAGCCTTGGCTTATGGTGCCATACAGCCATCAACCCCTGCCAGGGATGCATGGAACAGAGAATGCACCACAAAATGAAACACCACTGAGCATGTGTTTGGCATGCTGAAAGCAAGATTCAGATGTCTGGACACATCTGGGGGTGCACTACAATACACACCAGTAAAGGCATCAAAGATGGTTACAGTGTATGCCATGCTACACAACATGATAACAGCAAAACATGAAGGTTTTCCAGGATGCAGGTGCGGGTGACCTACCCCAAGAACTCTAGATGTCTGATGATGACATATCGGAGCTGTCACAAGATGATCAGGAGAACACAGGAGTGAGAAGAATTAGGCATGTGTGACATAGGAATCAGTTATATATAGCAGAGCTCAGGCAACATGGAATCATCTGACACACACCAGTCATGATAAGGCATACATAGAAATGTAGACAAAGTAAACAGTGATGTTCAAGTGTTGTCCCACAACAGCAGCACAGAGCATGACTAATGGAAAGAAACCATTAGTTGTCCACATAGAGCATCATGCCTAACATAAGCATAAGGTATACCACTAAGAACATATACACAACACTTAGCAAAGAACACATGTAGATGTATACAAAGGAAACATCAATGCAGGAAGTATCTCTGTAAGGTACATCACCAAAGAGGACTACACAGGCAAATATGTGAGATGCAGGAGGTGTGCACAACAGAAGGTTGTCATTAGACATGTAGGATATCATCATACAGATAACTGGCATTGGAAGGTAGCCATAAAATAGCCAATACCACAAGATGTCTAGGTCCATGCAGTGTATGGGTATGTATAAGCACAAAAATAACTAAAAAGCAGGAGCCTTACACTAATATTGGTGAATCACACGTATCATGGTGTGATGTGTAACTGTGTTACAACACAGTAAACAGTATATGGCAGCATGAAGACTTACAAACATCCCAAGGACAGGTCAAAACAAAATAAACAGAAACAAGCCTCACATCCCATGTCCGAACTGAGTAAGCTCTCCCATAGCTACAACCATATTGCCAGATTCGCCACTGGCTCCACCTATAAAACCCATCAGTGCCAGAACCTGAAACAACTAGAGTGGCTAGAACTGCCCAGCTTAATTCAGTTCAATCAACTCTTAATAGCACACAAAATTCTATAACACCCTGAGGATACCCCTTCACTTATAAATATTATTAAGCCATATAGCAACTTGAGATCCCTACGATCAGCCAGCAAACTACTGGTCCAAACCTATAATGCTAATAACTCAACTTGTGAATCCCTGTTTGCCAACTTTGTTGGCAAAACCTGGAATTAATTGCCAAACTATATAACCCTTCAATCCTCCATAAGTCTTTTCAAAAAAAGCCACAAACAGTATTTCAAAGTGAACCGGTGTTGTCCATGTTCCAATCCTGATTAAGTTATAAAATTAAATCATATCTGTACAATATCTTAACATTTAATTACTCAACTACGTTCTGTTACAATCTGATGAATTTTTTGCTTTTAATGTGTCTGACCATGAGACTTGTGAATCCCTATTGGAACATTACTAAACCATTGTACATAACTCCTTGTCTTATATTTTCTATGTATCTAACTTGTTGTGTAATCTTTGTAACATTGTCTATTGGAGCTTTTCTCCCTGAGCCTCTGCTGAAAATGGATATGTATCCAGTCAGACTATCCTGGTAAACAAATGTAAAATAAAATAAATAAATAAATACATGTCTGATATGGAATGTCACAAAGAAGGCAATGCTTTGATGCACAGGTTATTTTGACAACATGGCTCAGTTACAGGGCAGAGCATCAGTGACAGTGACTGCACAACAGACATAAAACATGCAACAATGTCAGAGATACAGCAACACAAGTATATATGGGAGGGCACACATAGGAACTGCATGTCAGCACGGGAACTGAAAATGGATACAGGTCCACAAAAGTACTATAAGTAACAACAAGGAAATGTGTAATGTAGCAATCAGTGCTGGATGCAAAAGGTAACATGCTGTTAACCATGTAAATATGTGCTATATGTCAACTAGCATGTATGCAGACATAGAAGCATGAAGTCACATATAGCATTAGTGTCATCAATATCTGTACTAACAAATACTAATGACTAATATCATACATATTATAACTTGAAGCTAGTCACCTAGGTTAGCTAATTGATCACAAAAAACATTTTGGCATCAGTCATATGAAAAAACACCTACAGATAGACAAGTCTGTGGTCAGCACAGTGATTATCATTGCTACAGGGTCAGAATGACACAACAGGGTACACACACACACACTGGTCAACTGTCAGTGTTACCTTAACTCAGTCTATGGCACCCATGCTGACGGCTCACACTGCAGTCCTGGCTGCAGTTGCCACATCTGGAAACACTCTACCTATTTTTCTGTGCCAAGGAGCTAGATGTGGTGACATTATCATTTTAAGACACAGTGGGGGTAGGAGTAGTACTGTGATGTGACAATCTGGATGTGACTGCTGAGCTCATAGTGACTAACAGCAGATGTGCATGCACATTACAGCACAGACATTGATATATAAAGGCCGTGTGTGGGTTTAATGAGAGGGGGGGGTCTGCCTCTCCCCATTGGATGTAATCTATGTAGTAGAGTTAAGGCACATAACACCCAGTTCACCCTAAGGCACTGCCCTAGCACTGTCATAGCAAGGCTTTCAACAGATACCACACTGTGCTGCCAATGTTGCCATGACATCTCCACATCTTCACTCCTGACCTTATGTAACACACATAGCTGGTGTGCTACATGATTGGTGGCACAGGCAAGTGCACGCAGGTCAGAGCCATAACATCACTGTGAATATTTATGTGCCTGTAATAGTAAATGGACACTCTCTGACATGCATCCATGCACATCAGCTACATTCCTACATGTAGTCTGACAAGCAGTATTGGACCATTGTGAGGAAGAGTCGCCATCATTACCAGGCGCTTCATGGGACAGTGGGCCATGGTCATTATCATGACTGTCATCTGCTGTTCTCACATCATCAGAGTGGCCAGCCATATTATTCTCCCTCATAGAGGCTACACCATGAAACTCATGTCTGCCCTCTTCCAGAACAGATAATGAACTCAGTACAGTGGCCTGTGTGCTGTGGGCTATACTATCACAGTTAGGCAGATCACATCCCACCTCAGGATCAGTGGAAAGGCTACTGGAGGAGGCAGATAATGGATGTGCTTCAAAATGAGACAGATGACACGTCACATACATTCACAGAAAACAAGTGATAAGGCACAGTACTCAGTACTGAAATCTGGGACAACTACATAACTACAATGCTAATGATGATATGGACTTACCAGGTTGTCATGGCTGTGGGTGTTTCAGGGACTCTATGTAACAGAGAAATGATGTGCAATTTATATTTCAAACCAATATGTAAGATGAGGTCAATACCACTACTAAACTTTAATCACATGCTCTCCTATGACTCCACCGCCAGTGGCGAGGGTTGTAATGCTACTGTCATGTGAAAAGATAGACATACACAAATAATTATTTATCACATACATAAGATGTATCATTCCACCAGAGATATAAGATACAGCAAATAATGCATCTCATTACTAAGGGTTTTGCATCCAGGAAGAAAGAGGTCATTGTCTCCCTCTACTCTTCCCTCATTAGGCCAATTATCTAGTACAATGCCCCATTTGGCATGTACCTCACTAGACACCTGCAAGAACTGGAGAGGCTGCAAAAGTACCTCACAAAGATGATCCTAGGACTTAAACAGTTATCCTGTATGGACAGACTCAAAAAACTCCAACTATTCTCTGTCTCATATCACCTACTTAGAGGTGATTTCTGCTTGACTTACAAAGCCATGTCTGACCCAGCTCTGTTTGAAATGCTACATCTAAAGAAATCCCAATCTCTCCACACCACATGCTCCAGAGATCTCAACCTCATTACCACAATCAACAGAACATGCTGGAGGGACAGGTTCATAACCCAGAGACTGCCCATGCTATGCAATAGTCTTCCCATACATGTCAAACAGAGCACCTCACTGGCCCTCTTCAAGAGAAATCTTGATGAGTGGATGGAAAATAGAAAATTCACCCCGAGGATCACTCCAATGGCTGTACTCGACAGAGGCACTGGGAGCTAATGGGTGGCACAATGCCAGGGTAATCCTATGGGCTAGGCTTTTAAAGGGTCCAGGGCCATTAGCCTAGTACACACCTAAGAACCTATAAGATAGATTCATACCAGATGAATGATGATGACGTTTGGATTGCAGGTGTCCTATGCAGGTGATCAAGACCACAGTAGTCATGAAGGGCACAGATTTAATTAGATCATAGATGTGCTTAAAAGTGCTGCATGGTTTCAAGCATATAAACAACCTTACTAGGTCTGTCTGTACATGCAGCTTCCTGGCCCATGTCTTGCAATGATATATCTGTAGGTTAAAATGGCACCCAAACAACAACAACTACAACATGTATGTATACTTCACAGTCAGAAGGCTAGGCAGAGGCACACAACAATAGATGATCACACTAACAGAATTTGGAGACACTTGATAAATGGTACACATGTTGGCCATATGTGGCTGTGGAGGGAAAAAGGCAATATTAATTTCTTAGATCACAGGTTTGCTAAACATTGCTGCACAAAATCAGCCATATGAACAACCTTACAAGTTCTGTTTGTATCTGAAGCTTCTTGGCCCATGTGTTGCAATGATGTATATGTAGATTAAAATGGCAGACAAACAACAACAACAACATGTGAGCATACTCCACAGTCATAGCACAAGGAAGAGGCAGACAGCAATTATGGATGACACTAACAGGAAGTGGAGATTCTTATGAGGGACATGTTGCTGCTGTTCAGATGTTGAGGGAACTACAATTGAAAAACACAATATCACACATGTTACTGAGATTGTTATGTATATACTGTGTCGGTAAGATAGGCTATGTTATGTTGTGCATCCACATCAAGTGTGCTTTCACGTTCACAGTGTAGTTCTATTATTGCGATACAAAAATAACATAACGGTAAGAAGTTTAAATGAATGTCCTTCAATGAGAATCGACATATGTTGCAATGTTTATGAACATTAGACATACCTGTATGTCCTGGAACACCTGTCTCCCTGGTATTCAATGGTCCTAGACTGTGGTATGATGTGAGGCCTGGAACATATTTATCTCATCTGGGGGAAGCAATGGTGTCCCACCTCCAGTGGCATTTCTCTCCCTCTCATAGCAGTGGAGTCTGTTGGGTTCATGAGGGCTCATGTCAGTGCAACATTATTAGCAGGCCTCCCTGGATCTATTCTGACCACCCACAGCATTGATCTGGTATGGCAGATCCCTTCACACTTGATTCCTCCTCACAGTATTGCCTGTCCATCGAAAAAGGTTGTGGCCATAGGATTACAGGATCATAGGATTACAGGATCATAGGAGATTACTAGGCTATTGACCCAAAGGTCATTTTAAGCCTAGCTGTTTTATCGCAATGTAATACCATGCAGTCAATACCCAAGTTTGCATGCAGTGATAACTGCCCATGTCCAGGAGGGTTGTGGGCACTATCCCTGGTGAGAATTTACTGTGACCAGTCCACTCGTCCAGGTTCCTCTGGAGCAGAGCCTAAATTATTATTTAATTTTCTCTGTGTCAGAAATTCTCTCTCCTATTTTTGTCAACATCTATATGCATATCTTAGAATGTATATGGGAGACTGAAATGGACATGGATAGATATATTAAGATTGATGAGAGAACTAGACTGCAGAAAGTCAATAAAATCCAGAAAAGTCAGAAGTCTGATAAAACAAATGAATGGAGTAATTAGGACTGTCCATACAGATCCATGCGATATAACAGAAGTAAACACGATATGTTACTGTGCAGCTAAATTAATAACTGATAATGTTCTACCACAAGAACACAGGGTAGCAAGGGAAAGGAAGGGGAGAAATCAAATACCATCATGGAAGTATAAATAGAGAAAACTATAAAGCAATTAAGATAAGGAGCATCAGTGTTAGAAGACTATAGAAGAGGGAATAGATCAACAAAAATACTAAGAAAGATAGGTGTGATTAAAGCAATGCACAATATTAGAACAGACCAGGATCTATCATGCACTATCGCAAATAACAAAGTAAAAATTTCAGCACAGACGGAAAAACTTAGAAGATACACAGATAAATATAAAGGAAAAGTACAAAATAAGCAATTTACTGATGACCCAACAAAGTTTTACAGAGAATTGGGAAATAAGGTAAAAGGAATTGAAAGACCGCCAAAAAAGAGGAAGTAGATACATTTTGGAGAAGTATCTATGAAGATCTTGTGGAACATAACAAAGATGCTAAATGGATAGAAGAAGTAAAAGAAAGAAGAGGTTTAAAGGTACAGGATGTGAAATGGGATAAAGTAACTGCCAGAGAGATTGAAATAAAGTTAAGAAAAGCCTCTAACTGGAAAACCCCAGGCCCAGGTGCAGTACGTAACTTTTGGTTAAAAGTTAACATCTTTGCATGAGGATTTAGCCATGAGTAAGAACTATTTATATGTGCACCCTGAACAGACACCAACCTGACTAACAACAGGCAAAACAATGCTCTTACATAAGAGTGAACCTGCAAGCTAACCTAAAAATTATAGACCAATAACTTGCCTTCTGACAAGATATAAACTATACACTGGAATTGACGCCAACAGAGTTTATAGTTATTTAGAAGAAAACTCAATTATGGCATTAGAACAAAAGGGCAATAAAAGAAAGTCATATGCAACAAAGGATCATTTGTTGTTAAATAAAGTTATAGTGGAGAACTGTGAAAAGGGGAATAATTTAAGTATGGCATGGATTGACTACAAAAAAGCCTTTGATAGTATCCCACATTCATGGATAAAAGAGTGCTTAAAAATGTATAAGATACACCCTACACTGATTGACTAAATTACAGTACCCATGAAACAATGGCAGACCATTTTGCAATTAAGCAATGATAAAGGACAGATTATTATCTCAGGGATAACATTTCAAAGGGGGATATTCCAGGTGACTCTGTCACCGTTGCTATTCTGCCTTGCCATTAACCCATTAAGCTGTTTACTTAACAGCTTAGGCCATGGCTACAAATTGGCTCCTAGAAAACAACAGTCTAATGACTTCTTATCTTCTCTTTGTCAATGATTTAAAACTGTATAGCTCATCAGATGAGGAACTAAAAGCACAGCTGCAGGTTGTCAAAACTTTTTCAGATGATATTAGAATGTCATTTGGTCTTGATAAATGTGCAAAAGCAACATTTAAAGCAGGAAAACATCAGTTTGGACAAGAATGTGATATAAAGGAACTTGAACAAGAGGGAGTGTATAAATACTTGGGAATTGATGAAGGATCGGCAAGAGAACATGAACAAATGCAAATAAAACTCAATAAGGAATACTTTAGAAGACTTAAATTAATCCTGAGAACAGCATTGACATCTAGGAACAAGATCCAATCTATAAACTAATTTGCTCTTCCTGTCCTAACTTACAGTTTTGGAGTGATAGACTGGCCCCAAAAAGTGTTGGATAGATTAGATATTAAAGCAAGAAGGATGCTTAATGCTAACCAAATGATTTATAAAAACCAACGCATAACAAGATTATACATTCCCTGTTCCGAAGGAGGGATGGGCCTCCTTGAAATTGATTACATGTATAGATCAGTAATCGTGGGAATTCACACATATCTACTCACCTCACAGGATTCAAATGTAGTGAAAGTTTTGAAACATGAGGAGAGTAAATGTAAGATGACTTCTCTGCTTAATTTAGCTGAAGCATATTGACATCAAGCAGGATTGGAAATCAAACCAGAAGTAGATAAAAAACAGGCAGCAACTGAAGGTGCAAAAAAATAATAAAGGAAAGAATATAAGGTGAAGGACCAGATGAGAAGGCAAGAAATGTCGAAAAAAGCATGAATATAGTTGCAAGTATAGAAAACTTCTGGAAGAATCTCATGTTGATAAGAAACAAATGCAGGGATGGTTAAGGAGAGGTGAATTCAAACCAAGAAATGAAAGGTTAATATTGGCAACCCAAGATAGTGGGCTACATGCACACTAGTTTACAAAGTCCATTGAACATGTGGGAGAAACAAACAAATGTAGGTTTTGTAAAACCGAATTGGAAACAGTCACACAACTTGCTGCTAGCTGCGACACATTAATGGCAGAAGGACTGTATACTGAAAGACATAATAATGTGACGAGACTGTTGCACTGAGGATTGTGCAAACATTATGGTATCGAAGTGGCTGAAAAACTCTGGAAACATGAGCCACAAAGCATCATAGAAAATGAAAGTTTATATCACATGGGATCATCCATTATCAACAATTCAAAAGATAAATGCTAGAAAACCGGATACAGTGGTTCAAGAAAAGAAGACAAAAGTAGCATGGATTATTGAAATCATGACACCCAGTGACTACAGTGTCTTGCATACAGAGAGACACAAAGTCATAAAATACCAGGATCTGCAGGCAGAAACAAGAACAATGTGGAAGAAAGATACCCAGACAGTTCCAACAGTAGTAGGAGCAATGGGTCTTATAAAAAAGAATCTACAATCGTATTTAGATATGTTACCAATCCATGTAACCATGTACGAATTACAGAAGGAGTTATTACTGGGCACATTGCGGGTGCTGCAAAGAGCACTTTTGGCTGGCATCAAAAGATTGACACAATACTAATTTTATGAACTTTAATCATACTTTGACTTAGGAATGGGGTCCATTCCCATAATTGTATTAGAAACCCAAAAGATTTGAAGAAATTAGAAAAAGCGAGATTGAAACAATTGAAACAATACTAATTTCATGAACTTTAATCGTACTTTGACTTAGGAATGGGCCATTCCCGTCATGGTATTAGAAACTCAAAAGAACTGGAGAAATTAGAAAAAAAAAGAGCTCACTTACTGACATGACAATGTTAAAAGCATATATCAAATGAATGGCTCATCTCTCATTAACAGTGCATAGGTATGCAAATAAATTCATGTCCTGTATACCACTGTTATGTATTGATAATCTGAATGAACATGAAAAAACATGTCTGAATAGGTGATCCACATGCCCTAAAATCATCAGTGCATCCATCAATCCATTTAATGAGTTTATAGAAGTGGGATTTGAACTCATGTCTATGGATATTTCAACACATAAGGACCAAACATATAACCAGTGTGCCACTACACTATACGCTAGTACTATAGCATTCAATTACATAGACATCCAAACACAAGCACCAATTCTACCTCAAGAATATAGGATGCATCTCTGATGGAACAAAATACACTGACCCTTCTGACATTGCCAACATCTTGGCTGACAGGTTCAGTGCAAATCCCCCCCCCCACCACCACCACCTACAGGGCCTATTACCATTCAAAGGGATTGTGTAAGTCCAATTATTACTGATACATTGGTTAACAAGGCTCTATCTAAAGCTAAAAACACTGCCTCCATAGGACCAGATGGTGTCCAAGGCTGTGTCATACACGAGCTCCAAAAGGAATTAACCCCGCATCTTAATACCCTTTTCAGTCTCAGCCTCTCCACAGGATATGTGCCCATAGAATGGCGCACGGTAATGGTGGTCCCACTACACAAGGGTGGGGCCACAACTGACCCTGGGAACTACCGACCAATAAGCTTGACCAGTCTGATCTGTAAGGCTATGGAGCGAATCATTATGGAACTCATAAATGGAGAGATTGAGAACCTCCAGTCGCTGGACCCCACACAGTTCGGCTTCGTCAAGGGCAGATCATGCCTCCTGAACCTGGTGGATTTCTTTGAGACAGTTACTCAGGCTATAGATAAGGGAAAGGAGGTACACATGGCTTACCTTGACCTTGCTAAAGCATTTGACACCATTCCCCATTCAGGTATTATTGATAAGCTCACCAGCCTGGGCATAAGCCCTTACGTCACAAGATGGATCGCAAACTGGCTCTCAGACAGATCCCATAAAGTAAGAGTAGCAGGATCTATGTCCAAATCCATACCAGTAATGAGTGGTGTGCCTCAGGGCTCTGTTCTGGGGCCCTTCCTGTTTGGCATATACTTCTCAGAAGTACAGGCAAACACGGAAGGGCTGTGGCTGACTAAGTTTGTGGACGACTGCAAACTGGGTGCTATAATACCGTCTCCGGCCGACATGGAGATCCTCCAGAAGGGCCTAAATGAGACTGATGCATGGTGTCAAAGCCATGGTCTCAAGATAAATGCAAAAAAATGCGTAGTAATCCCCTTTGGAAAAAACAGAGTACCCACAAACTACAACATAGGAGGTAATCTCCTGAAATCTGAAGAAGAAATAAGGGATCTAGGGACCCAAGTAGATAGTCATCTTTCCTTTGATAACCATGTTGCCAAAGTGGTTAAAAAATCCTTCTATGTGACCCACCTGATCATGAAAGGGTTTGCATCAAGATCTAAGGATGTAATGGTGCCCCTCTACTCTTCCCTCATCAGACCCATTATTGAGTACAGTGCACCAATTGGAATGTACCTGGCTAGACATCTCCAGCAGCTGGAGAGACCACACAGGTACCTAACCAAGAGGATCACTGGCCTCAAACAGTTGCCCTATGCAGCACGATTGAAAAAGCTAAGACTGTTCTCTGTTGCATACCGCTTTCTATGAGGCGATCTCTGTTTAACGTACAGAGCCATGTCCAACCCAGAATTGTTGAACATGCTCCATCTTAGCAAAACCAAATCTACTCGAGCTACACACTCTAGGGATATAAACCTCAACACAACAATAAATAGAACATGCTGGAGGGATAGATTCCCTTCACAGAGACTTCCCTTACTATGGAACAGGGTCCTGATCTACATAAGACAGAGCCCCTCACTATCACTCTTCAAGAGGAACCTTGATGAGTGGATGGGTAACAGAAAGTTCACACCGGGGATCACACCAACAGCACTACTAGATAGGGGCCAAGGGTACTAGCTGCTAGTACAAGGGTCTAGGGAACTCCTAAAGGGCGGTGAATACTGCACAACGTGGCTGGGCTAATATATGCCTTTAGGCAGATAGCCCAGTACCAACCTATGAACCTATATTATCAGAGTCACTGATAAACATTATAAAAAATGTGAATGTCACGATGTGGTACGCAACACACCTACTCAAATTTATACAGAAATAGGGCAGTAAAATGTCAGCATACAAAAATGACCTGTTATGCAAGCATGGCTACACATCACCGCAAGAAACAATGCAAATGCCAAGTCATCCTAATGTTGCCTCTATCCCATTGAATGTACTCAAAACTATTATTAAATGACTAAGCATCAGACAGCATTCATAAATTAGTCACTGAACATACAATCTGTGGAAATCTTGGTAAGTCGTCAGGTTTCCTTAAACATATGCCAGATATTACAGGTTATTCTGCAATAACTACACATATATTGTAATTCCTTCCATATCTATATTTCACAGGGGATGGTTTATTTTTATCCATATAAATGCATATGAGAAAAGCTTCTTGTCACTGACGGACATTTACCCATTTCTATGCATATTGTTGAAGTCTACCCCTCCCTCCTTTATGTAACAAATGGAGTCTAATGCAGAGAATTTCGAACTACATATGCATGGAAGCATGACAGCTTAGTGATATTAGGTAAGTGATAATAGCACTGTGTTCCACCACAGTAATGTGAGCAGGTAACAGCTTACCTTTCAGCTATATCCCAGAGTGAAGGTAATAAGTGCATACACCTTTCAAGTGCCATTTACACCATACATAATTAATAAGGTTCATTAGCATTCTATGTTTTGAATCTCATTAGCCAACATCCACAAGTTCCTGAATCTCTACACATTAACCAGTATCTTAGCATAGGTGTACAGTTCTCACTCCACCTGCCCATTAGGTATCAATAAACAGGAATATTGGCAGCATGTGCCTGATACTGCCAATAATCTGCTGCCATCCTATATACGCCGACTTTAAAATGTAATATTGATATATATTCCTACCATACCATTGCTACCTGCAATCTGAGTTGACCTCAGTTAACATTTTTGGGAGGCATTTTTGTAAAAGCTTCACCACCCTCATACTGGGGATGTTGACAGAGAGGAGACTTCAGCAAGTCTGGGCACTGTACTGGACAGAGGACGAGACCATCTAGATGGTCACCATCCATGCTGAACATAAGCAGAGAATGAAAGCACGCCCCAGGAACTTCATGATGGTTGACATCTGGAACGAGATTGTGAGGGAGCACCACAGACTGACTGGGATGTGCCTGACTGGTGTTCAAGTCCGCCACCACTATGATAATCTACAATGGAGGGACACAGTCTTCACCTGAGGGTCAGAGAGGTCTGATTCCAAGCATATAATCAACACCTTAATACCTGCATTATTATATATTGTTGTAGTAAGCATACATGTTTGTGCGAGTATGTGTTTCAAGTGTATTCCATGGATATATGTATAACTGTACCTTAATAAGGACTTTGCACATATATAATATCTGCTTTTAAAACACCTAATGACCATTAGCTCAACTAGCTAAGCAGTATGGCAAAGTGACTGTTGCTCTCCTTTGTGTGGGTTTAAATCCCAGTGTAGCTTTTTTGTAAGAATATTGGAGGTGATGCATGTAAGATTGCATATCACATATGTAGAATGCATAATAGTTTGGTAATGTATACATTACAGATTTTTACACATATAGCATGCTGTGGTGTATTGACTTACAAAGCTTAAGACATGAGTGGCTATGCATTTCTCCATTATTACAAAGATTCTAGCAATATCTTAAACTATACTTCTGTATATGTGAATGCTGACTAATGCATACATTAGTAAGCTCTAAATTATAAAATTCAGAACAGTGTTTTATGATCCATGTCTGTTTTCATCAGTTTAATGAATGTAAGACCAATGTAGGTCATCACAGCTGAAATATGTGTGAGTCTTGTAAACGCAATGCAAGTACTAGAAGTGCAAATCTATAGTCCTTATACTGAATTATGTCTGTAGGGGTAACACTGTATGTGGAGAAATGTGTGGGTTTGAATCACACAGTTGTACACTAATTCCTTTAATGGCTACATATTTTTTAAAAGTACATTCTAATGTTTTTTTTTTTGCAAACAATGATATTTAACTCAGTGTGCTGACCCATGACAGTTCTATAAGGTGAACAAATGTGTATTCCATTGTTAATCCACATACCTTTTCAACATTAAAGGGGTGTGAGCTTCATTAGTTCATATGGCTAAGCAATAGGCCAATATATATTTATTTATTTATTTGTCTTTGTTGACTAGGAAAATCCAACTGGATGGAGCCATTTTTTAGCGGAGGTCTGGGGAAAAAATCTCTACCCTAGTACATTTATATTAACAAATGACTTTCATACAGCTCTCAGGAAAAACAACAGTTACATTTCTCATGGAACAACAAATATAATTACACAACAGGCATATACTATAAAATGTTTACATCAACAATTATAAGTCTATACAGTTGTTCCATCTGTAATGTCTTGCAGAAGTAAATGGACTGATACTGCAGAAGGGAGACATTGAAAAGAAGTTTAGTGTGCTTTCATTTCAGTAAAGAAAGGTTTGTAAGGAGTTCAACATACGTGATGATGTTAGTTATAAAATTATGTGGGAAGGGAGATTTTAGTATTATACAGGATTGTAAAGATTTCAAGAGATATATTGATGTAAGTTATAAAATTATGTAGGAGGGGACTGAAGATATCAGTATTGTGTTGGAAGATAATGGTAATAGCATAAAGCAGAGAGCATTGCATAGGATTGTTTCTGTTTAGACTGCCTGTTCAAAACTGGTGTATTTAGAAGGTTTATAACTTAGGTATACAGGAGATGCATGAAAGGGGGAGATCGGTGGATGGGGCCAGTTAGAAGAAGAGCAAGATGAGAAGTGTTGTTTAGGGGTGTAGGAGGGAAAGCTGTTAGGGGTGTAAATAGAGGAGGGGAAAAACTTTGTAATAAGCAATAAGATGTCTGTGCTTTTACTAGAACACGAGCATGACTAAGACTGGGTAAAAGGGGTCCCTATTATATCATTGAAGATGCAAAATCTCGAATGCGTCTTCATCGAACTGAAAACAACGGATATTTAAAAGAGCAAAAGGGCATATAAGCGATTTCTTTCCCTGTGAAAGAAATCGCTTGGCCCAATAAAAAAAAAAAAAAACACTTGAAACAAAACAAAGTGCAGGGTTTCACCCCCCACACCACCCAATGTGGGGAGCTGTGCCCCCCCACAACCCCCTAACTAAATATACCAACTCCGAGATCGCACTACAGTGGGGGAAACTGCAAAGTAATGGAGGTGGCCAAGCAATTTCTTTCCCAGGGGGAAAAAAAATCGCTTATATGCCCTTTCGCTCTTTTAAATTTTTGTTGTTTTCTGTTCAATAAAGACGCATTCGAGATTTTGATTCTTCGATGATATAATAGGGAACCAGGTAAACGTACTGTTTAAGCTGGATTTTAGAGCTTGGAAGCTTGTATTCCAGTGAGTCCACTGATGTATTATTTGCTATAGTAGTGCTTAGTAGAAATTTATGACCAGAACAGAGGTCCCTTGTGTGGGTGTAGGGCAATAATATGTACTTAATGTAGGGCATTGTTCAGGGGAATATACCAGTTTGTATGCCCTAGCTATCTAAGACTGTGTTATGACGTTGTTAATGTCTAGCCAATTTAGCTGCTTTAAGGTTTGGCAGTGGTGAGATCAGTGTGCATTGTTGGTAGAAAATTTAGTTACTTTGTTGTAAAAGGAGGCTAGTTTGTATTTCAGTGTAGAACTTAGGTTTGCAAGAATAAGTAAGGCATGTAAGAGGTTTGGAAGCAAATAGGATGAGGCAATGTTTTTTCTTGCTGGGTTCTGTAAGGTACTGTTTTGATCTATAAAGAGAGCCAAGATTCTGGTGTTTTTTTTTTTTTTTTAGTTGTTTGAAGAATATGTTGATCCTGTTTAAGATTGTCATCTATTACAACTGACAGTAATTTAGTCTGTGGTACTACCACACTTTTAGTATTATTTGCTGTTGTAACCAAGAAAGACTTTGTTTGATGGAGATAATGTTTTGGAGTGAAGAATATCAGTTTTGTTTAATTGGAATTAAGAAGTAGGTATGAATTTTTCAGCCAAGTGTAGATTGAAGAGCGAGAACTTAGGGTGATTTCTTGTAGTCTGGATATTGTGGGGGCTGTACATATTAAACTTGAATCAACTGCATATTTTACTATATTTGCTTGGTGAATGGCACTGTGAAGCTTGTTTATAAAAATATTAAAAAGAAGAGATCCTAGTATAGAGCCCTGAGGGACACCTATGCTAACTAGAATAGATGAAGAGAGGTGCTGTTGCCTTTAACTGCTTGTTGCCTTCCAGACAGGTACTCAAGGAACTATTTAAGGGAGTATAGAGAAAGAGAGACAGACCTATAGAAGACAGGTCAGCAAGTAAATGTTGGTGTAATACAGTGTCAAAAGCTTTGGATACGTCTAGGAACACAGTTGACACTAGGTTACCAATTTTCCTATGCTGGTATAATATGAAGTGAAGGAGGGCATTGGTTGTGCTGAGGTGGGGTCTGAACCCATGCTGTCTTTCCAAGATTACTTGAATTTATGTGAAGTAGAAGCTGTGCATGAATACATTTTTCAGTATTTTGATGGGGGAGAGGATTGCAATGGGTCTGTAGTTGTTAAACTCTGTAGATGTGCCACCATTGTCTAAAGGTATAATAATTGATTTTTTTCCAGATGGAAGGAACAAATTTATTGGATATAGATCTATTTATCAATATAGAGACTGGAAAAGCAAATGCATCTGCAGCCATTTTTAAGTAGTCTGAGGGGACTTGGTCATCAGCTAGGGTTGCTGGTTTTAACTTATCGAGGAGTTTTTTAATGAGATGGTGGGTATTGGGCTGAAGTCAAATAGCTGAGGATACTCACAACTCATGGTCAACCCAAAAAAGATCAAGCTACTATTTTCCCCCCAAATCCCTCCGTCACAACAAAATCAAAATTTAAAGTCCTTCTCGTGATAATACAACAATTGAATTTACTTCTCATAGCAAATTATTAGGGGTGATAGTGGATGATAAGTTTACATTCTACCTGCATATACAAAATTGCATAAGAAAAACACATCAAAAACTAGGGATGCTTTACAGAGCCAAAAATTTTCTCACTAACGCAACTAAAACTTCACTCGCCACTACTTATCTCCTCCCCACATTTCTTTATGGCACTCCCATCTTCATTAACCTCCAGTCTTCACAAAAATTAAAACTTGAACAATAACATAACCAAGTTGCTAAATTTGCAGCAAATACCCTTTCAGAACCCATCAAAGCCTTACATGGTTAGAACTGTCTCATCAGCTAACATATACACAGCTTCTCACCACCTATAAAATTATCCAGCATCCATCTGCCTGTACAGCACTTAAAACCATTCTACACAGCTATGTTCCCAGTCAGTCACTGCAATCCAGTGACCAAAAACCTCTGTCTGCAAACCTATCAAATCTGCTGCTGCCAAGGCCTGGAACTCCTTATCTGTCTCTATCATATCAATACCCTCACTCTCATCTTTTAAAACCATTCTGAAAGACTTCCTAGCTAAAACCTGTCTCTGTTCTTGCTCAAAACCAGGATAAACCAGATCTCTAAATATGAACAAGTACTTCTTAATTCCTTATACCTCCTTATTCTCCATTTTTCAGTTACTTTCTTACTTCTACCAATTTCTCTTCCCTGACTTTCTCTTTAAATATCTCATAAGCTTGCTTTCCTTCACTTCATATTGCAATTCCTGTTTGTGTTAGACTACCTTACCTTTCATTTTTCTGCAAACTGTCTAAAATTTCTATTAATATTAAATGATTGTCATATAACTTGTCTCAATTCTTAAACAATGTTTTATATTGTCTCTAATTTGTTATAATTATTTAAACCACAGATGTTTTTGTTTTATTGCTGAAGATTGAAATTTTGGGCCGGATTTATGAAAGATTGCATGGAGTGCAAGAAGAGTGTAGGAGCTCACGCCGGCAATATGTCTGCCGTGCGATCCAGTAACAGCCGGCAGGGGCGTGCACGAGAGCTGCTAAAGCTACTCTTGCACGGACAGCGTCATGGTATGCAAATTACCACATTTGCTGGTGAAAGCCATGCAAATTAGTTAAATTTGCGATCCAGGAAACACTAACCCGTCTGTGGAAGATTAGTGTTAGCTGCAGAAATGTACTCCATTGGTAACGGAGTACCGTTCTGCAAATAGCTAAAAGGAGCTATGACAGCTCCAAATAAAGGATGCATACAGTTGCGGAAGCATGTCAATGGCCAAATATAAGGCCATTGGCATTTATAATGTTTAAAAATATAAAAATGTAACTTTTTTTCCCCGATCTCCGATGTTTAAGCATAGCTCAGCACCGCGCAAATGTGTGGCGCTTGTAAAAACAAGAAAATAATTAAAAAAAGCCAAAAATAGGCATTTTCACTAAAAAGGTTATTCTGCCATGCAGGTGAATGGCAGACTGAAGACAACATGGCCACTGAGTAGTGGTTGCTAAGGGGGGGAAGCTCAGTGTGAGAGATGTAACCATGCATTAGTAGGTAATCCTATGCAAATGAGGATAAGGATAGTAAATCCCAATTTTCCCCAGCATGTGAGCCATGTCTCAAGAGTGTAAGAGTAGGAGTAGGTGAGTAGTAGAGTAGAATATAGGTGACATCATGAGGGGGGGTGTCTGACAGGCTGTAAGCTAATTGGAGCACAGTGGCTTATGCTTGCTTTGAGTTGCACAGGATTGCAAGAGGCGTGCCTACAGCTGTCCTATTTGAAAACCTCATACCAAAGGTGCACAATGTTAAATGATAGGAAACTCCTTGCAAACATGCACACAGCATGTGCGTGTGTGTGTGCGCGCGTTTGCGCTTGTTTGCGCAGCGCTTCCCCCGGGCGGAAACAGAAAGGCAAAAGGAAGGAAAAGAAGTAGTAGGAAGTTAAACAAGGAGAACTAGCAGACCTGCCAGGTGACATATATCAGAATCAGCCAATTACACAGGCAGCAGACTAGCACAGCCTAGCCCAGCACTTTAAACTCTGCAAACAGCATTCCCCCCTGTTTTTTTTCCAAGAACTCTGTAACACTGTCGTATACAAAGAGGGAAAGCTTAAAAAGCTTAAGTCAGATAAAATGTTAGGGGCTGCTCTTGCTATCATAAACCAACATGTGCAAGGTGCTGAGGGGGGTGATGTTGTGAATGCTGCTCAGCAACCCACATTAGGAGATGGAGAAGATTGTACAGACCCAGGGTAACCTACCAGGGGCTACATGAGCTGGAGATAGTGGAGCGCTATTGGGTCAACAGAAACCTCCTACAGCAAATTCTTGAGCTGTGTCAGCCATGCCTCACACACAGAACTAACAGAGGGGAACCCATCCCAGTGGATACCAAGGTATATGTTGGCCTAAGAATACTAGCTACAGGTACCTTCCAAAGACCAACTGGTGATATGATGGGGATTTCACAGGCATCAGCATCCAGGGTACTCCACCAGTTCCTGGATGCTATGTCAGCACATGTCGGTGACCATGTATATTTCCCCAATTCCCGTGAGGCATTGGCCAGCAATATGTGTCTTTTCCACCAAATAGCAGAATACCCTGAGGTAGTGGGTGCAATAGACTGCATGCATATATGCATCAAAGCACCAGCCGGTGAGCGGGCTAGGGTCTACATCAACCGCAAGGACTTCTCCTCCATCAACTGCCAGGTCATACGTGATGCCCAGGCATAATAATGAATGTGTGTGCTGGCTGCCCTGAAAGCTATCATGATTCCCACATCTGGCATCTGATGCAGCTGTACCAGAGATTTGCCAATGGGGACATCCCTGATGGTCACCTAGTGGGGGATGCTGGATATGCACTGGAGCCGTGGCTGATGACACCCATCAGAAATGCACACACACCTGAACAAGAACTCCATAATGAGGCACACGCACAAACAAGAAACATAATTGAGCGTGTGTTTGGGATGCTCAAGTCATGGTTCCGGTGCCTGGACACATCTGGTGGAGCCTTGCAGTACTCACCAACTACATGTACCCAAATTGTTATGGTATGTGCCATGCTACACAATATGATCCTGCAGAAACATCTGCAGCAGGAACAGCATGGGGCAGGGCCAAACAGCCTCCCACCATTGCCAAGGCCTGCACAGGCACAGTGTGACTCAGAGGAGGAACAACCTGAGCCTGCCCCATTAGGCAGAAGGAGGCATGCCCAGTATGCCCTAGCCTTGGCAAAGAGGCAACGCATAGCCCATACACTGACTCAGTAGGAACCCTGGAAATGGCACCTCTCTCTGACTCGCACATACAGTAAAAGGGATGCCTAACTTGACACTACCTGTTTTCAAACATGTATAGGAAGTGTACTATGTGCATCCGACATAGGCAGCCCTGCAGCACCACCTGAGGCATGAGTGCCCTATTTTAAGCAATATAAAGCACTGCTATGCAAATTTTCCCAGTATCGAGCATATTTAAATACAATTGTGCGTAGCTGCACACCGCGCTAACCAGTGCAACATCAGGCAACTTCGGGCAATGTTGAGAAATGTTGGGCAACGTTGGGCAAAGTCGAGCAAAATCGAGCAAAGTCGGGTAAACACACTCACACCTGCTTTACTGTTCCTTAACCAGTCAGGTCTGCCCAGCAGGAAAATAAAAAGCAGTGACAGGGCTCGAACTCAGGATACTGTGCCCTATAGTCACAGTACTGAACCACTAAGCCATGACAGCATTTCACTGGCACAGACACAACTTAACTCACTCACACATACCAGTTGTGGGGGGGGGGGTCACATATCTAACAGTCACAGCCAGCAGGACAATTGTAGACAAATGCAAACACAAACAAATGCTGTATCATGCCCTCTGAAGAGGCATATGAGTAACCTCCCCCCAGACCTATGTAGACAGATAACAGCAGGCCAGGCAGCGTGATGTGGGTTGGGTAGGCTATGAAGTCACAAACTAATATGCATGTAATTGGAAGCTAAGGTCTGTAGTACAGTGGTATGCCTCAAGCCAGTACGATAGGCAACAGTACAGACTGAAATGGAGTACCTGACATAGCAGTGCAGACCTAGCAAATGTGTATAAGTGTCAGGTGTACCCCTCATCCTATGTACACCCACAGTAACAATCAGGTTTGCCCCCCGGGTAGAAATGAACAAATAATAGCTGTCCCCCTGTATGTAGAAATGTTGATAAGTCTATGCAAATTGACTCATGGAAGCCCTGTGGGCACATCCTGCTTCCTGTTGATGTACAACACAAAGGTGAGCCCTGAAGTAAAAACCAACTTGAATTTTCACACACATATATAGTATATATATGCCCATAGTGGGCATGCTCACACACTTTAGCAAATGTCAGTCAACAACATACTGAAAGGTCATACTGAGCATGCTCACACACTTAGGCCATGTCTGAGTACAGCAGTGGGCCACACATATCTGGCAGTTACAATTCTTACTCCAGACACATGCCACTATTCACCAATTCTACCTTGCGCACACAGTGATATGAAAACAGACCCATATTATATACTGGACCCCTGTCATAATCAAACTATGTAATACAAGTACTTAAGTTGTTCAAAGAAAGTGAAAATCCAAAGAAGATCAATAAATCTCCGATCAGTATCATCAAGAAACAATGAGCACTCCTAACATTATCCAAGCCATGTTCTGGCAAAAATATTGTCAAAGAGTCCATAGAGAAACATGAAGCTTTCTTTAGCTATGTCATAAATATCAATGTAAACTCATATATGTTCTGAGTCAGTGGAAAGTGTAAATGAATACATGTACATGACTGACATTGCCAACATCTTGTCAGACAGGTTCATACATATTTACCCCCCTCTCACTGACAAAAGGGCCCATTACCATACCTGGAGATTGTGAAAATCCAGAAATCAAATATACAATGGTTAAACAGCTCTATCCAAACCTAAAAACACGGCATCTATGGGATGACCAGGTGTCCCTAGTTGTGTCATATGTGAGCTCCAAAACAAACAGACCCTGCACCTGAACAGTCTGTTGACACTCACCCTCTGTACAGGATATGAAACTGATGAATGGGTTACAGCAACATTTGGCACACTCCACAAGTGTTGGTGCACAACAGACCATGGGAACTATTGTCTTATAAGCCTAATAAGCCTGATCTGCAAGGCCATGGAGTCCATCATTATGGAACTCATAAACAGAGCTATTGGGAGCCTACAAACACCCAACCCTACCCATTTTGGTTTGGTCAGGGGCAGATCATGGTCCCTAAACCTGCTAGACAGTTTTTAAGGCAATTACCCAAGACATACATCAATGAAATGAGCTCCACACGACCTACATAGACCTTGAAAAGCCCTTTTCCAACATCCCACACACATGTATCCACAAAATCAACAACCTGTGCATAAACACGTATGTCATCTGATGGATTGCCAACTGGGTCACAGATAGATCCCACAAGGTAAGAATTGTGGTCTCCCTGTTGGACTGTAAGCTGGTAACAACTGCTGTCCCCCATGGCTCAGTCTTGGGACCCCTCCTGTCTGGTGTATACTTTTCAGAAATACAGTCAAACACACGAGGGCTATGGTTACCAAAGTTTGTGGATGACTGCAAAAAGGTTGTCATAATCGATGTTTGGGGCAACAGAGATATCCTTAAAAAGGGTCTCAGTCAGACAGATGTGGTGTCAAAATTATGGCCTCGAGCTACAGTCATACAAATATCACATAGGTGCCAACACCCTAAATATGGAGGTAATAATAAGGGATCTATGGTCACATGTGGATAATCATCTCTACTTTCAGAAACACATTCACAAAGTGGTTAGAAAATCATGCTATGTGTTCCCACAAATTGCCAAAGTCTTCGTATGTAGGTCAAAGGAGGTTCCCTGTACTCACCAGTCATCAGACCCATCAGAGAGTACCACAACACACTTGCGATGAATCTGACTTGGCAACTTCAGCAGCTGGAAAGACCACTGTAGTACCTCAACAAGAGGATTACTGGCCTCAAACAGTTGCCCCATGCAACAAGACTGAAGTAACTCAATCTGTACTCTGTTGCATACTGACTACTCAGGCAATCTTTGCCCAACAGACAGGTCCATGTCCAATGCAGAACTGATGTACATGCTCTATCTGAAGTAAACCCAAGATCAGTGTGCCACATGCTCTAGGGATATAATCATCACAACAATAAATAGAACATGTTGGAGGGATACATTACTAACTCACAGACTTCCCTTGCTTTGGAACAGGCTCCCAACCTACATTAAGCTGAGTTCCTAACTGACACTCTTCCAGAGGATCCTTGATGAGTGTATGTGAAACTGAACTGTCACACCATGGATCACTTCATCAGCTCTACTATACAGAGGCATAGGGAACTAACCCCATGTGTGGTGATAGCTGCACACTCTGGCCATACTAATATATGCCTTCAGGCAGATAGCCTATTACCTACCTATGTACCTATATATATATGTAGGGGGAACACAGTATAATAAGCCAAAGATGGATGGACAGAGATGTGTGTAAGAGGGTGACCATGACAGGGAGCCATCCAGGACTGTCCCACAGAGCACACATCCCAATGGCACAAAAGACATGAGGTGCACATCTCACCCACTGTACATAATAGTCACCAGTATCTGTAAGCATTACAGTGTATGTGGTGCATGTGCCTGCTGTGCAACATGACTGTACAATGAAGTACACATCTACTATCTGTAGACATGTACCTGTCACATAGGTCCATAGGTATGTAGTAGACTGTCTTCATGAAGGCATATATTAGCCTAGGCAAGTTGTGCAGCTTTCACCACCCCATTGGTTAGTCTCCTAAGCCCTAGTTCTAATAGTTAGTACCCTAAGCCCCTTTCTACTGGGGCTGCTGATGTGATGCCTGGCGTGAATTGTTTGTTTCCCATCGACTCATCAAGGTTCCTATTGAAGAGTGCCAGCGAGGGACTCTGTCTGATGTACATTGGGACTCTGTTCCACAATAAGGCAAGTGTCTGGGATGGTACTCTATCCCACCAGCATCTTGTATTCATTGTTGTGATGAGGTTCATATCTCTGGAGTGTGTAGTGTGACTCAATTTTGTTATCCGTAGATGGGGCATGTTCAACAGTTATGTGTTGGACATGGCTCTGTATGTTAGGCAGAGTGTGCCTCTGAGTAGGCGGTACACAACAGAGAACAGATTTAGTTTTACCAGTTGTGTCGCATAACACAACTGTTTGAGGCTAGTAATCCTCTTGGTGAGGTACCTCTGTGGTCTCTGCAGCTGCTGGATATGCTTAGTTGAGTACATCCAAAATGGTGCATTGTACTCAATGATGGGTCTGATGACTTAAGAGTAGAGGGCCACCACTACCTCTTTTGATCCTGATGCAAACCCTTTGTTGATTAGGTGGGCCACATAAGATTTCCTAATCACTTTGGCAACATGGTTGTCAAAGGAAAGATGACTATCTACTTGTGTCCCCAGATCCCTTATTACCTTGTCAGTTTTTAGGGGGTAACACCTATGTGGTAGTTTGTGGGTACTTTGTTTTCCCCAAAGGGGATTACTATACATTCTTTCACATTGAGCTTGAGGCCATGATTCTGACACCACACATCTGTCTCATAGAGTCCGTTCTGGAGAATATTTGTGTCATCCGGGGAATCTATTATGGCAAACACTTTGCAGTTCCCAGCAAACTTAGTCAACCACAACCCTCCTGTGTTGGCATGTACTTCTGTGAAGTCTATACCAAACAGGAGGGGCCCCAGGACTGAACCCTGAGGGACACCAGTTGTTACCGGTTTAGAGTCTGACATATAGCCAGCAAGTCTTAATTTGTGGGATCTATCTGTGAGCCAGTTTGCAATCCATCTTGTGATGTATGGATTTATGCCCAGGTTGGTGAGTTCATCTATGTTACCTGACTGGGGAATGGTGTCAAAGGCCTTAGCGAGGTATAGGTAGGCTGTGTGGAGCTCCTTTCAATCATCTGTAGCCTGGGTAACTGTCTTAAAGAAATCCACCCAGTTCAGGTGGTGTGATCTGCATTTGACAAAACCAAACTGGGTGTGCTCAACTGTGTGAAGGTTCCCAATGTCTTTATTGTTGACTTCCATTATGATTGGCTCCATTGCCTTGCAGATCAGACTCATCAGGCTCATAGATTGGGAATGCCAAGGGTCTTTTTTGGCCTCACCCCTGTGGAGTGGGAAGAACATTGCTGTGCAACATTCTATGGGTACATATCCTGTAGAGAGGATGTAGAGAGAGGCGTGGGTATCCTTGATGAATATGGATACATCCCCACCCTATGTGCTATAATCCAGGTTCTGATGCTGTAAGGTATGGAATGAGTAGTATCCTGGTAGTGCTGGTGTGCTCTCTGGATCCTTGAACTAGGTTTCCGTTACTGCACAGATAACAATATTCTTCATACTGAGAAGTGCCTCGAGTGTGTGCATTTGGAGGCTGAGACGTCTGGCAATGAGTAGCATTTAGCTCACTTTGTGGTTATTTGTGTTGGTTACAGGGTTTGGTTTGTCCTGAGTGACCGGTGCTCCACACCTGAAGTCCACACCTCATAGGTCCGATCCGACCATAAGCTAATTACCCTACATATTCACATTCTGCCCCCACCCCCATTAAGGAAACCATGTTAAAAAATTTCTCCAAAGCCAACTTCATGCTTCTTAAGACAGAAGTGGTGAACTTCATGACACCCATGCAGATGGACAATACAGTTACAACTACTGAATCCTACACAATTGCACTTTATAAGCACTTACATGAGTGCATGGATTGTGCTATCCCAAACAGAACCAAGACGCTATTCTCCAAAAAATGAAAGCCAATCTGGTGGTCCCCTGCCATAAACAAACTGTACAACAGAAGGAAGAAAGTGTTGCAAAAGATAGTAAAATCCTATGAGTGGAGGAGCTCCCTGGTCAGCCTCAGTAAGAAGCTGCGATCCCTGATAAAATCCTCCAAAGCTAATTATGAAAATAAAATCACCATTGATTCTAAAGACAACCACAAAGCATTCTATAGCCATGTCAAGAATCTCAATGGCAACACTCAAATCTGCTCTGAGTTACAGCACAATGGCACTAAATATACAGACCCAACTGATATTGCCAACATCCTGGCAGATAGGTTCAGTGCTAACTTTACCCCCCTCTCACCCATTAAAGAGCCCATCTCTATACCGGAAGAATGCAAAGTTCCTGTAATCACAGCTGCACAGGTAAAAAACACACTCTCCAAAGCCAGGAACACAGCATCCATGTGGCCAGATAACATTCCAGTCTGCATTCTACATGAACTACAGAACAAATTGGCACCATATCTAAGTACCATGTTCAATCATAGCCTCACCTCAGGCTTTGTGCCTGCTGAATTGCGCACAGTGACAGTTATCCCAGTACACAAGGAGGAGCCACCACGGACCCCGGGAACTAGTGCCCCATTAGCCTAATGAGCCTGGTCTGCAAGGCCATGGAACATATCATCATGGACTTATATACAAAGACATTGGTAATCTCCAAACTCTGGACCCCAACCAGTTTGGGTTTGTAAAAGGCAGATCATGTCTCCTAAACCTGATAGACTTCTTTGAAGCAGTCACCAAAGCCGTAGACAAGGGTAAGGTGGTTCACACAGCCTATCTAGATCTTTCCAAGTCTTTTGACACCATCTCCCACTCTGGAATTATAGATAAACTCACTTAACTAGGTATAAATCCCTATGTCACAAGATGGGTTGCCAACTGGCTCACTGACAGAACCCACACTGTGAATGTAGCAGACTCCAAATCCGACTTCAGACCAGTGACAAGTGGAGTACCACAGGGTTCAGTCCTGGGTCCTGTCCTGTTTGGTATCTACTTCTCTGAAGTACAGGCTAACACAGAAGGTCTTTGGCTAACGAAGTTCACAGATGACTGCAAACTAGGAGCCATATTCAAAACTACTAATGATGTGGACATCCTACAAAAGGGCCTCACTGAGACAGATGCCTGGTGTCAAAGCCATGGCCTCAAGCTCAATGCCAAAAAGTGCATTGTCATCCCCTTTGGTAAAAACTCTGTACCCATGAACTGTAGTATACTTAACACCGAAAGTGTGATAAGGGACCTTGGGACACAGGTGGACAGTAGTCTCTCCTTTGATAATCACATCGCCACAGTAGTCAGAAAATCCTTCTACGTGGCACACCTCATCACAAAAGGTTTCTCATGCAGAAAAAAGAGGTCATTGTTCCCCTCTACTCATCACTCATTAGATCCATTATAGAGTACAATGCCCCTTTTAGTATGTACCTCACAAGACATCTACAACAACTGGAAAGGCTGCAGAAATACCTCACAAAGAGGATTACCAGCCTCAAACACATGCCCTACACAGACCATCTCAAAAATCTCCAGCTTTTCTCCATCGCATATCGCCTACTCAGAGGTGATCTCTGCCTAACATACAAAGCTATGTCAAACCCAGAGCTGTTGGACATGCTCCACTTAAAGAAATCTCAATCCCTCTGAGCTACACGCTCTAGGGACCTAAATCTTGTCACCACAATAAACAGAACATTCCGAAGGGATAGATTCCTGTCCAAGAGACTTCACATACTCCGGAATAAACTACCTATCTATATCAAACAAAGCTCCTCATTAGCACTCTTCAAGAAAAATCTTGATGAATGGATGGGAAATAGGAAATTCACCCCGGGGATCACTTCTGGGTCTCTGCTCGACAGTGGCACAGGAAAATAAATTTATTGGGTGGCAAAAGCCAGGGTACCTTTTTGGCTGGGGTTGTATAGGCCCCAGGGCTGATAGCCTAGTACCTACCTATGAACCTATGAACCTTTGAGCCTTGCCTAAAAAAGGTAATAGCAAGAAGACCATTTATTGAGCACTTTCGGTGTGGACGGTGCCTCACCTTCATCAGATCAGATTGATCTGATGAAGGTGAGGCACTGTCCACACCAAAAGCACTCAATAAACGGTCTTCTTGCTATTACCTGCTCTTATTGTGTTTCAACTCACTGGGTTTCTTCAACAGTTTGTTTTTCAGCTTTTTTGTTTACTCTAAAAAAGGTAATATGGGGGCAGTAAGAACCTTGGCCAGTATTCAGAAGCATAGGGGTGACAGGTACAAACCATCTCTAGCGAAGCAACGAGGCTTGTCTATCATGTCATCACAGGCAGACAGAGACTGGATCCCCTTTGAATGACACCAGAAGCTCAGCCAATTGTTGAAGTTTATCATCCTTCTATTATATTGCAATATCATGTAGGTGAAGGTAAGATGCTACTCAAGGTCAGGGTCATACCAGCCTGGGCTACATGATCATAGAGCTACTTATATATCTCTTGTCATGTTGTCCTGGGAGGTATGTCTCAGATCATTCACACTGACATGTACAAAGAACATGTCATATATGTACCTGTTCTGGAGTGATGTAAGTGCTTGTGTTATGTGGCAGATCATAGCACCTGACAGACAACTGACAGTAACCTTCCCATTGTCCAGCCGAGTGAGTGGAACATCTTTGTGCCTGACCATGGAGTCACCTATTACTAGTGTGTTGGGTATGTTGTTTTGCCTTAGGGCCTGTTGTGAGGCACACTGCTTTGGTGTATTATGTGTTTTCTGGCATGTGCTTGGAGGTGCATGTTGCTTGCTTGTCTGCTTAGGAGGACACTCTCTCTTTTTCAGATTAATATTTGTATTCTCTGTATGGTAATGTGTATTTATGTGTGTGTTTTGCTGGTGCTTATATTGTAGGTCTATGTGAGACTGTTGGTGCTGTGGTTGTATGACCCTACTCCTCTTGACTGTATTGTCCAGTATTGGGTTAACAGAGCTTAGCCACCGGTTTGACACTGTGTGTGCCAGCATGTGGTGCATCAACCCATATATGATATGGTCATGGCCTATGCATACAATACACTCACAATACACCTAGTATGATAAGCCTGCTGAGGTTAGCAAATGTGAAAAAAAACTTTGGGCAAACTGTCAGCAAGTAATGTCTGTATTGCACCCTGTAACTCCATATTGCTTGCTGAAGTGTAAAGACGTACTTAGTTTGGATTAAGAACCCCTCACTTGCCAACTGTGGGTGTGTGGGTGTCTGTCTCTCCCTGGGGAGAGAGCAACCTTTTTGGAGACTACTCACAGCCCTTAAAAGTGGTATACTCACCTTTGTCAAGTCTGATGATGTCACCATCCTACAAATATACCTGTGGAAAGGTAAAATCTCAATAATGTGTATAGCGTGTCGTGTAAATGCGTACTGCTGTCATATCATCATGTAGTTAGGTAGGGGTTTGATTCCTGCATTTGCCAAGTGTGTGAGAGTATATCTGCCCCCCTGGAGGAAGAGCAACCCTCTTGGAGATTACTGACACCTCTTAAAAGTGGTATACTCATCTTTGTCAAGTCTGATGATGTCACCAGCCTACAAATATACCTGTGGAAAAGTAAAATCCCAATAATGTGTCTAGTGCATCGTGTAAATGCGTAATGCTGTAGTATCATAATGTAGTTAGGTAGGGGTTTGATTCCTGCACTAGCATACTGTGTGTGTGTGTGTGTCTCCCTGGGGAGGAGAAACCTTTTTGGAGACTACTCACACCCCTTAAAAGGGGTGTACTCATCTTTGTCAAGTCTGATGATGTCACCATCCTACAAATATACCTGTGGAAAGGTGAAATCCCAGTAATGTGTATAGTGTGTCATGTAAATGCTTACTGCTGTAGTATCATAATGTAGTTAGGAAGGAGATTGAATCTTGCACTTGCTAACTGTGTGTGTTCCATGTGTGTGACACCGTTGGTCAATGTAGAGTGGGTTTTTATTTTTCTAGTGTATGACATATCACAATGACAACTGTATGTGCATTACACATGTAAGGTATAGTTTTGAATAACTGTTGCTCCATCTGTATTCGGATATCGTTTTTGGTATACAACTATATTATTCCTTGATTCTTTTTGTTTTCGACACATGTAAGGTAGCTGTGGGGCAAAGCCATATACATACATGTGACCTCAATTATTTCATAGGTGGGTACTCTGCTTTCTCCATGAAGCATCTGTTATCTTTGCCAGAGCATGCTGGTGCTTTCCAGATCTTAGGTCACTTTTGTATGCTTGTGACAAGCTTAGCCACTGCAGTGATCCCTGGGCTACGCTTTCTGTTTCACACCCACTCATCATGGTTTCTATTGAAGAGTGTAAGTGAGGATTTATGCTTGAGGTATATTTGAATCCTGTTCCAAAGCAAGCAAAGTCTGGCAAAGATGACTAATCATTATAGGTGTGCAACAACCTCTGTGGATCTGTATGCAAACCCTTTATTGCTTATGTGCTCCACAGAGGGATTTCCAAAACCCTTTGGTAATGTGATTATCAAAGGAGAGATGATGAAACACATGGCTCTATGTATACATTGGTACCTGTTCCACATTTTGGGGGCTACTACCTATGTGGTTCTCTGGGGATACTTGGATAACTATGCTTTCTTTGGCTTATAGCTTTACAGCATGAGTTTGACACCAGGTATCTGTCTCTATGATACCCTTTTGGAGGATGTGTGTCACCTGGAGAATAAAGTATAGCCCACAGTATGCATTTTCATCAAACGTGGGAAGACATATCCTTACTGTGTTTGCTTGTACCTAAGAAAGCTATATGTCAAACAGGAGTGGTCCCAGGACTGAGTGCAGGTGAATACCACTTGTTACTGGCAGAGAATTGTACATGGAGTCTGTAAATGTTACTGTGTGTCCTACATCTGTGCCGCAGTTGTCAATCCATCATCTAACAATCGTTTATGGTCAGTCCGTTGAGGTTATGTATAATACCAGAATGTGGGATGGGTATGAATTGCTGGTGAGCTATAGCTTGGCTGTGTGGACCTCCCCTCCCTCACCTATAGCCTTGTTAACTGGTTTGAAGTCTACTAGGTGTAGGAGCCATGATCTGGCTTTTAGAGAACCTAAGTGGGTATGGTGCAGTGTTTGCAGGTTCATAATGTCTCTGTTAATACGTTCCATAATGCTGTGCTCCATAACCTTCCTGATAACACTTGTCTGGCTTCTAGGGTGAGAGTTTCCAGGATCTGTTGTAGTTATACCCTTAATCAATTTATGTTAACATTTGCATTGGGTGTGACGAGGGTGGACAGGATAAGGAATAAGTATATTAGAGGGTCAGCCCAGGTTTGAAGGTTAGTAGACCAAGCCAGATAGGCAGGATTACATTGGTTTGTACATGTGCTGAAGAGGGATGCAGAGTATATTGTGAAATAGATGCTAAGGAAGAAGCCGCCAGGTAACAGGAAAAGAGGAATGTCTAGATGAGGTTTATGGCTGTGGTGAGAGAGGACATTCAGGTGGATGGTGTGACAGAGCAAGATGCAGAGGGCAGGAAGAAATGGAAACAAATGATCTGCTGTGGTGACCCCTAATGGGAGCATCTGAAAGGAGAAGAAGAAGAAGACATTGTGGCTCAACCCTTGTGAACTGTGAACACCATTACCGTGTGTCATTCCATAAGTATGTAACCTGTATAGAGGCTGCATCTGGACAGAGTTTTTAGGTGAGTGGTAACTTCATATGTCAGCTTGTGTATGACACAGCCAGGGACACTGTCCAGTACCATTGCCACTGTGGTTTGGACTTTGGTAAAGAGATGTTTTAACTAGAGTGTCTGTGAATCATCAGGTTTTACATTCTTCAGATCTGGAAATGTGGCCCTTGTGTAATGACAGGGTGGTGAAATCCGCATTTAAACTGTCTGACAAGAAATTGGTAATGTCAGTCAGATAAGTGTACTTTGTGACCATTTACATTAACTGTGACCCGATCTGAGATTTCCCCTGTAGATTATAAACAGCACTAAAGAAAGCTTTAGTGTTGTCTTTGGAATCCTTGCCATTTTGTATTTTGAAGCTTGCTTGTATGTTTAATGAGGGCTTGTATTTTCCCAATGATACTGACCAGAGAGGTTATCCCTTCTTGGTATGTAACACTTTTTTGGTACAACTTCACACCTTCTATTATATATTTAGTTTATGGCAGGGGTCCATGAGACTAATGTACTTTTACTGTATAAGTGAGAATTCCTTGTGTTTGTGATAGCATGGTCCATGCAACCCTGTAGGTGAACAGTGTGCATTACTAAAGGATTATGCAGCTGGGACAGTGTTAACCTTAGTAATGCAAACCAATGACAGCAACAACAGCATCACCCACAGCACAGTGTCAACCCATGTCATACACACACATGCGTACTCAGGTTCCAAAATGTGTGTACTGGACAACAATAGAAACTATGGAGTGTTAACACTGGCCAATACAGGGCATGTCACCCTGCCCATGTGTCCAATATGCATGTACATGCAGACAGTGCACCTCCACCATGTTCACAAATGGACACCTGCAAACGTGTGTTGGACACACCCTACACTTACTGTCCACTATATAACGCATGCTGACACAACTACACACATCAGCCAAGTGGCACATGGGCAAACAAAACACAATTGGAATAAACACTGGTGAAAACAGTACAACATTGCTAATTACAGCTTTAATGCATCATGCCTGCTCAGCTACACCTTCAAGGATATCATTACACTTTACTACTGACAACATGCTAACATTCAACCATTGCTATACTTTATTAAAGTCACCCTGTGCATCAGCACCATGTTAGCCTGTTCCTGCATCAATGTTACAGATGACAGGAGGTGGCACAGGTTTCATCATATGCACAGGGTGTGTTGTTGGTTTACCAGAGGCCTACACTGAGCCATGCAATTGACATGTGTGTGTGAGCGTGTGTGCAAGGGCCATGAGTATTGTTATGGGCCAATGTTGATGTCATGTGTGTGGGAATGTGTTTGCCCTAGGTTTCTGGTTTATATGTGTGTGTCTGCATGCACACAGTTCCACCATGTGGCTGCCATATACGGGGATTTGTGAGACAGCTACAGACTGTACCTGGCAGGCTTTACAGATCACCGTCTCTGGCCATGGATATAGAACCTGTGCCTGGCAGGGGTGCTACAGACAGTATCAGGTACTAACTCAGATTGGGTACTATCCGAAGAGGTTGACATATGTCCACTGGATCCAGGTCCCTGCTGGGACTGGCCAGAGCCACATGCACGTGGTCTGCTAGGACGGTCTATGGACAGCCCCTCCAACATTGCTGGGGCTGGTACTGGCACTATGGGAGCGGCTGTGACTTGCTGGACATCCACGGCGACCTCCAGCTGGTGATGTTGCTGGCATACGTCCACATTGATGTCTCAACCATCCCGCACTGTCCTGACACATGGACATGACATTGTGGAGGACATCCAATGTCTCACCCCAATATCTATCAATGACCTCAGTGTAGTTACATATGGCACCTGCTAGGTCATGGATACTGTCATTTACAGAGGTGTAATGAGCCCTCTGTGCCCTGTCTGGTGTACTGCTCCATTTGTGTCTGTGCCTCCATGACAGCCTGGAACATGCGTGTGGTAGAAAGAGGTGTGACAGGGGCATGATGACCAGCAGTGCTCTGACGAGAACCCCTGGGCATCTGCCTATGTGGTACCATTCCAGACATCTGGCTATGGCTGTTGTGTCCTGATACATGTGCCATAGATACCACACTGTCCTGGCCAGTGCCAACCGTACACTGTCCCTCAGCTAAGGGCAATGGTGATGATGGATGTACAGGCAGTATGACTGTGTGCATGGATGGGGTGGAGACTTGTGTACTGTCAACTGGTGGCCCAACAACAGACCCTGACAAACATGCCTGTGCCTCAACACATCTATCCTCATTATCTCTGTCTGTCTCAGTGACATCAGGTTCCCTGCTGTACTGAACCAGCCCCACCTCGGCACCTGTGAGAGGAAAACAGGAAACACACTTTCAGACCTGAACATGACTTCAGACCACATGCACACATGCACACATGCACACGTGCACACATGCACACATGTGCACATGCACACATGCACATGCACACATGCACACACACAAAACTACACTCCTCTCGAAAGCAGACACAAACAACACCAGCAGTCACAGAACATACACAATAGCAGGTGATGATGGGGTACAGTATCAAAAGCAAAACAGTCATATCATACATGTCAGCATGCAGGATATGTGTTGCTCAACAGTATGCGGTGCAAGTGTAGTCAGTCCTTGTTACTAACAGTATACATGGCTTTGATGCATGTGTTTTGTTATTAGGTGATGGCCCTCCCCCTGAAACACAATGCATACATGGACACAACATTGCTGTGCAGGTATTCATAACCCTATGATGTACTGTGCACCATAACTCACAGGTGTACATACCATTGCTGGATGTGTATATGTGTGTCAGATAGGTATCCAATGCTGATTACAGCCTCTGTGGCTTTAGCAAATAATTGTGGACACATTTTTAGCACATGCATGATGAATATTCACACAACATCATCAGTGGTGCATGGATAATTGATGGAATACCATTCGGCCACATACCCAATGTACGGTACTTATGGTAAGTGTAGATCATATTGTGGACATGCCAGTCTCATACATGACATGGCATGCTAAAAGACAACTGCATATTTAAACACTACACATACCCAATATGTGTCATATGACCTAGCCACTCAGTAGTATCACAAGACATATATGTATCAGTTGTGCAAATGGTGATTGGTATGCATACTGTTTCAGATAGGTATCTATGTGTGCACACATGCATCATTATGGTGTGTAGCAATGACAGTTATGTATAGTACTGTGGTTACAATAAATGAATGGGGTATAGTACCATAGGCCATCATCATGAAGCATCAGGTGGTCACTCAAGGCTACAAATGTTTCACAAACCAACACTAATCATGCTGTGCCGGAACTGTACTACCTTGGCTAAATACACCATTTCACAACCAGTTGTTATGTGAGTTTGTAAGGAGGCCAATAAGGAGCATTCTCTGATATGAATGTGTAGTGTGTTGCAGAGTGTTTAAATGCCCCAGGATAGGTCTCTACCCCTCAGGTATATTATGTGCAATGTGTGGATGAGATTTTGGATACTAGAGTGTGTCTTTACAGAGGGTTTTGGAATCCTTTATGTGTAGCATGTTAAAATGCTCAGTGTATGACATAGATGTGTATGTTATGTGCATGTTGAGTATCAACTGTGCCTATCCAATGATCACTACAGTCTAGCCACATTTGTTTGAGATGGTCTGGGTATTGCATGTGTTTGAGGCAGCTAATCACATTAGTGAGATGTGCATGCTCTTACACCAAACATGCACAGCATGCATGATCGGTAGGTGTGTTACATGTGTACATGGCCTAGACCTTAACTATGACATGCACATTTTATTTACAATAATAAATGTAGAACACACTCACCAGCATCTGTCCGCTGCCTTGATGTCACCCCAAAGGGACCTTCATAGAGATGAGACAGTTTGTCAGTGGCCACAACTGTGGCATTGCTACTGTGTGTTTGCAATCTTACAGTACAACAACAGTTTACATTCACAGGGCTACAGATTATGTTCCAAATGATCAGTATTGCACAAAAACAGGCTCCACATCTTTGAACAACACACTCCACATCTCACATATGCATGATCTACCAATACAGATAACAGTAGTCTACTGATATGCCATGTTACCTGCATGCTCCATGTGTGCTTGCTGGGTGGCTCCAACTTCCATCATGGTGTATGTCTGCTGCTGTTGTTGTTGAGCAGGTGCCACCAGGCTCATGAGCAGCTCCTCCACTCTGGTGAGGGGGGATGGATATTAACACCACCTCATGTTGCAAGCTGTTGTCTACGCACATCAGCGGCACGCTGATGGACATATCTGAGAAGATCACTGCAGTGGTGGCATACCTGCTCATATGCCCAGTTATGCAGGCCTGCCTCATTGACCCTGCAGACAACATCTTGCCACATTGCAGTATGCTCTTGTTGGTCCTGGCTGGTTTGTGAGAACATGAGATGGTAGTGCTGAATCATACTGCTAGTAATGATATAATCTTCAGCACTACTGTAACTCGGGTTCCTGTGGTGGGCCATGATCCCTGGAAGACATAAATACAAAAATATGTCTGAGCAAGTCATATGGCACATTTAACATTATACAGTACAGATATCACTGAACTGACATATATAGCAACCTATAAGCTAACCGAGAGTGAAACACTGTAACTGCCACCTATCACTGCTCACCCCACAACTGCTTGAAAGTGCCTTCCTCACTCCCTATCTAATGAACCATGTTCTGCACAGCAACAAAATAAAATCACTATATAAGACTATACAAGAGTACCTGGCACACTGTATGCACCATGATGCACCACCTAGCCACATCAGATATACAGCAAGCTGATGTGTAAAGAAATTTATCATCTATTACAATCAGTGTAAGGTCCAGTAAATGTATTACTATTATACCACACAACTTGTTAATGCCAAACCTGTGGCCAAAATATGTGCACAATTGGGAATATAGGTCACATACTGCTGTAGTACACTATGAATGTTGCTAGATATGCAGTTATATGTATTACCATACATATGTCAAAGGACATGTTACAGACATACCCACACATACATCAGACATAATTACAGGACACAAAGGTATGACAACCCAGATAAGCTTTCAGTGTGTACTATACAGTACTGTGTGTCAGTACTTACACAACCTTAATCTTGAGAAATGCAATCTGTGATGAATACAGGGACCACACAAAACAGTGGATGCAAGCAATGTGGACATACACCATACTTTGCTGTACAAGCCCAGAGCTTCAATTAGTACTACAGTACACAAAGAATTTGCATTCAACATCGGTACCAATCAATAATCATAGATGTAGTGCTTTAGCCTCCAATGACACACCCTAGTTAAAACCAAGGAACTTAATCACACTATATGCAATAGCACTTGTTCTGCCTAGCAACAGAATACACAGCTTTTGCTAAGCTCAAAGCAAGGACCCATAATACCATAACATAAACAGTTTCCCACTAAGCTATCCCACAGATACATATATTTGACATATTCACAAACATATTGACCATCACAGTCAGTCAACAGTACAGATAATCTATTGCAACAAGTACATGTAGGTGTGTATGAGTATATATAAATATATATATATATATATATATATATATATATACATATATATATATATGTATATATACATATACACATCCATTTGTCTACATATACATTTCACCTTTCATAGTAAGAATATCAATTATACAAAGGATGTAAGGTGTACAGTAATGTAATAAAATTGCACAGTCTTGGGATTAATGCATTGAAGGTGTTCACAGCCCAGGTAGCTTTAGCAGGCCTTACTGGCTTCAACATTGCAAACTGAACAAACCACCCACAATGTTTAACCACCACATGTCATATACCAGCATTGTATGCTGTCTTGTTTATCACAGACTAAAACCTACATATAAATATGCACATACTAACCTTCACCAACATATATATCTCCTCCCTTCGCATCAGTTGCAATATGTCCCCTGCTCTATGCACATATACAGATGTAAATATATATGACACATATATATTTGTCCGTATGTGTGTGTGGCATACACACACATGGTTCACACTGTTGCAAGTCGCTGGACCTCACAGCTGAACTGTTGGGCCTTGCTGCAACACAAACAGGTGTCACATATGAACACTGACTAACATTAGGGGGGGTATATATGGCAACAGATGCTAGATAAGCATACTAGACTGCTACAGCAGTTGCCAATACTAAACTACACTTTAATATGACTATCATGCATGTGTTGTTCTGTCACACCTATGTTTATATAATGTCAGTGCTAATCCCCCCAACAGCCATTGGCCACACTACTGTACAGAACACAGATAACATGGATCAGATCTTTGACATTTAATGCTGAGCTACACATTTCACAGGTATGTCCCACTGTCCACAGATACACACAGTATTTTCCATAGCAGTAGTTAAGCAGAACATCTGTGCATAAAGAAGTACTGCTGCCACATATGAATGTTTCACATTATGTAGACTATTCTTCAATAACATCTACTACATGGCAGTAAATACATATGTGCCACATACCTTTCCTTTGTATAATTTGGTAATATTTCTTTTTCCTTTTCTCTGTCTCTGTCTCTCTGTCTCTGTCTCTCTCTCTCTGTCAGTCTCTGAAATAGAGTGATTGAGTTTGTTGGCAGAGATTGCAGCCTGCTTTTGTAGGAATTTGCACATGAGCATGTGATGGCCTCTGCACCAATTAGTGGCCACCATTTACTAATTGCATGCAGCCTGCTGTGTAGTAATTGCAGTAATCACTGTCATAGCATCCCAGTACTATAAATTGCTGACTCATGTAGGTGTTGCCCTTTCAGCTTTCCAAGATGGATATCATCCTTGTTTGGTGTGGACATCATTGTTTAAGGCAGAAGGTTGGTATAGTTCTTATATCAGAAGCCAAGGGTGTAGCCAGAGATTTACATTTTGTACTCAGACCTAATGTTGCTACTTCCAGTACCCACTTGTCAGTGTAGAAATGTACTCACCCCTCAAAATGCTACCCCAAGATACATGGAAAGATGTACTTTCTTTTCAACTGTTACAATTAACTGCCATACAAAGCTAGTTATAGAGATGTATTCCTTTGGCACAAGAATTGTTTGTGAACTGCTATACTGTGAATATTCATTTACTCAGTTCTAAACAGTTTGTGCTTTTTTAGTGTTGACATTAGCACAAGCTGCTCAGAAAAACTGGACACATTTCAGTACTGTGAGTATGTTTACCTACATCCTTGGTAGACCCTGCACACACAGGTATATTCTACATTTGGGTAGGGTTGCAGAAGTACAAAGAGTGTAAGTAGTATTGTGTGGATTTTATCTTGCTGGACTTATAGGGTTGCTGTGTACATGTTAGTTTATCAAGGCAGGTAGTCTGTCTGCGTAACACCCAACTGTGGACCTATCCACATGATAGCCAGAGAACAGCCTGTTATTTTTCAGCAATAGAGCAATGGCATTCTTATAGTTGGTTGCTACCAGTACATGGCTACATCCATTTGTATTTCAGTGTTGTATTCCTACATAAGGGTATGCTTCTGAAACTCCTTCTAAAGCTATTTGCACAGTGTGTAACAGCAGAAAGGCTAATATGCCTCTGTGATTCTGCCTCTGCAAGACCTCTCAACCAATCATGTACATATTTGAACACACTCATGGAAAAGTCAAGAAAAAGTTAGGGACAATCAAGGGCACCTTTAAAATATTAGTGCCATTAAGTTGAAACATTGAGAGAATCAGAGCATATGAATTAATACACTTTTTCTGAAGTAAAAGAAGTGTCTAACTCTTAATTATTGTCATTATTCATTAAGTGTAATTCACCACCTTTCTGGCCAAAGTCAGTAGTTTTAGGAGGGATTCAGAGGGACAGAGCTAAGTTTTGTGTCAAAATCAGGGACATCCCTGAAAATTAGGGGGAGGTATGACCTCTGCCCTAAACAGATATGCCAGTGTTTGTCCTGCTGTGATACTGTGGGGTTGTAAAGTGATGGTGTAACATTATTTCCTGCTAGAATGGCTGCTTCTCTTATCACAGTCATGTAATGTAATCCCACAACAACTGTTGGTCAACATCCACAGAACAAGTTGTGTGGTACGGTATTCCTAATTTTCCTTTACATTCACTCATTCTGATGCATGATATAATTATTTAAGCACCAACTTGATGTATATCTACCATGGCTTAGTGGTACTTCATGCTGTGTAGTGTATGGAAGGTCCGGGGTTCGAGACTTACAGAGGTGTTTTATTTTGCTCCTGAGCAGAACAAGGGCCCTCACATACAGCGTGACTAAGGCACTTTTAAGCAGTTGTAAGCGGGTTTGCATGGATTTGCGCATTTCTTAGTCAAGCGCAAACAAGCACAAACCCGCTAACTACTGCTTAATAGTGCTTATTCCTGCTCACCCCCGTGCTAATTTCTTTGAAAGAAAAGAAAAATGGGGAGATAGGAAAGTGGTGAAAAAGGGACACAAAGAGGGAAAGACAGTATGGAAAATAGCTCAGGATGTGCAGGACGGGTGTAGGGAAGGTCCACATCTGCCCGTTTCTTCAACAGCAAAAGCTGTGCATATGCAATAAATTTGGAGGTAGATATGAACCCTTCAACCCCTGAGAGAGGGGTGAGGACAACAAAGTATGTTGTAATGCCAATTAAATAACATTTCATGTGTCCAGTGGACATGTGTGCAAAATGGGCAGCTATGTACGGGGCATAATTTTTATTTTGGGAGCAGATTGCCCTTTTTTTATTTTTTTTCAGGTGAGAGTGGAATGTGGGGTAGGGGAAGTAGGTGTATTTGGGGAGGTAGGTTGGGTAGGTAAACAGACAAGACAAACAAGATGCATACAGGGGTGGTATATGACACGTGGTGGGTGAACACCTTTGACAGGGAGGGATGTTTGGAAATCGCAAGCCCATGAGCCCCCAGATGGAAACAGTGGGACTGAGGTCCCCACCCATGGGCAGTCACCACTGCACCTTCACGGCCCAGTGAGTGGCTGTGCTGGGAGCTGTGTAGGAGGTGCAAGCTGACCTGGGAATTGCACCACTCGGGTCTCAAGCTGGTGTAGAGGTTCTGCAACAGAACGTTCAATCTCTCTACACACCACAGGCCGAACCAGTCAATGGGAGATAGGTGCTTCTCTGCCCAGGCTTGCACGGAGGGGCCTAGCCCCATCCCCTGCAGCACTTCCACCCAATGGTGGCACAGGGCCAATGGAGGAGGAGGTCCCAGGCTGCACACCAAATCTGCTGGTGCCAGGTGCCATGGCCAGCTGAGGTGGGACAGGTGGGTCCGCTGGGACCGGCCTTCCCATACGAGCTATGTTTTGGAGAGTTTAATAAAGTTATGGGTTAGTAATAGTCAACAGCATTCCCAATTAGTTATAACAGCATGCAGAAGTATTCCCATTAAACCAACACACCAAATTTTCAACAGTTGAAAAGCAAGCATAACACATGCATATATAGAACATTAGTGGACATTACAACAGCATGCAGGTTGAATTGCTCCCAACAGGCCACCAATATTGTGGTATTTTAACAGGGCACATGCATAGAAATAAATGCAAATATTTATAAACCAATAGGACATATGTCCCAACAAATGTTTTCAGATTAGACATACCGATTGAGGTGTGGAATTGCATTGTTTATGCACATACAGTAGGGTGGGAAAAGATAGCTCAATTAACAACTTGTATATCCTTCTAGTTTTCACTACATTCCTATTAACTGCAGTTATATCTCCCTTACATGTATTATTACACTACCCAATGTCCTTATATTGTGCAATTGGATTTTGCTAGATCATTAAATACATGAGCTGTATCTTACATACAAACTGCCCAAGATGCAGATGTTACTGCAACCTATTTTGAGAGTTGCTCACACACACTACTGCTAAAATGGTACACTGACAGATCTACTTTCATATAATTATATAGATATGTTCAGGTGAAAGTATTAGTTATATGTTAATAGCTCCCTACATTTCTGGCAGCACACTGACATTTCTGGGGAACACAATACTAAGCTACTCATGTGCCAGATTAACATATATATGCTGGCCATGAACCAACAGTTGAGGGTTGTACATATGCATACAAGATACTGGCACTCCCTTCATCCATGTTATATGGGCCTACCCAAGTGTGGGTTGACACTGCTTTATACAACACTACTATTTGTAGAATGCAACAGTACAACATCATATCAAAGAAAGTGACACAGACACACTCCATGAATCATACTTTTATTAAAGGTTTATTACACCTTTATTTATTGGGTTAAAAGACTTTTTGAAGGCTTTCTCATTTATTTTATATAACAGTACATGCAGAATAATTACTAACCTGCCTCATGATGCAGCCTTTGCAGCTTATCTTCATGGGCTTGCTGGTTTATAGCCTTGACACCTGCAGCTGTGAAGTAAATGCAGTGATATTGAGACATACCTATCCATAGTATAGACAAGCATAGCAATTCTTAACTACTTAATACAATGGCTACTTACTCAATACTGGGGCATTAGGCATCATGCGGGATTCCTGGATCCACTGGTCCAGTAGATCCTCCATACGTCGCTTCAGGTCAGAATAATGGTGCCTGACCTGCTCACCAGTCACCACTGGCACTGGTGCGATCACGGTCAAGACTGTTCCAGGCCTCCGTTTTATAATGGGTACCCTGGTACTGGCCCTGCAGGAGTCTTTCTTCATGATTGTGGACAAGGAGCCAAATCATTACTTTGGACTCCTGGATGCCCCAGTGTTGTGCTCTAAATCGAGTGCCTTCTCCAACACCAGCCATGCTGACTGCAGAAGTAAGCCACAACCAGTTATAGCAAGTATTCCCTCCTGTGGAGCTTAAATATGCCTCATTTCCCAAACTTATTTGTGATTGGCCAGTTCTGGAAAAACTCAGCTGTAGGCACGCCTGCTTAGCTGATGTTGGCAATGTTTAAAATTCCTTTGATAGATATGTGTCTGTTGAAAGTGCATGTTTGTGAAATGCTGTCATGGCTTAGTGGTTAAGTACTGTGACTGTAGTGCACAATATCCTGAGTTTGAGCCCTGTCACTGCATTTTATTTTCCTGCTGGGCAGACATGACTGGTTAAGGTACAGTAAAGGAGGTGCGAGCATGTTTAACCGACTTTGCTCAACTTTGCCTGACTTTGCCCAACATTGCTCAACGTTGCGCGACGTTGCCCGACGTTGCGCTGGTTAGCACGGTGTGCAGCTACGCGCAAATACGTTGTTGCACTGGTGCTACATGCAATTGTATTTAAATATGCTTGATAATGGTAAAATGTGCTTAGCTGTGCTTTATATTGCTTAAAATAGGGTACTCATGCCTCAGAATGCATAACCATTTCACCTTCATATATATATATAATTTGTTCACTACTACATTTAACATTTCAATGCTTTTTACAAAAACTTATACATAAAGAATGTCAGGAAATATTTTTGTATACAGATTTCCCACAGGAAATGGAACATGCAGTAGTGGGACTCGAACCGAGAATGCCTCCTCTTTGTGTGAAGGCTCTAACCACTACGCTATCGCTTAATTTGCATATATGTTTTATATTATCCTCTAATGGTGTCTAACTTGCTAACTGCAGCTAAGCAATGGGCAAACCTGCACAAACACGCGCAAATACGGGCAGCTATATCGGAAGAAAAAATTATTTTTATTTTTAGTTTTGTCAGTTGTTTAACATATGGGGGAGTGTAGTGTTACATTATGCACATGTGAGCGGACTTGCTCATGTAACTCGAAATTGTAGCATTTCTTCATTGCAGGGGCATGGATTTTTGGACTGCTCAGCAGTCCGACACACCCCCTACACTCATCCACATTCCGTGTAAGCTTTAGAGTTGAGGCAGCGTGCCCTCATTAATATGCATGGTGCACTGCCATCATACTCTTACACTGGCGCTTCTGTGTAAGACTAATCTAGTTTTACACGGAAGATTAGTAAATCCGGGAGATTATTTTTCTTAAAATGTTTTATAATCTTTTGGAGCTTTTCTCTCGGGGCTCTCCACTGAAAATGGGCTTCTGTCATGTTGAACTTTACTTGTAATCAAATGCCAATAAATAAATGTTTATCTGAGGCTGCAGGTACACTGAGAGGGTAGTGGAGATATTAATGCTGGTGAGGGGTGATACAGAGTGTATAAAATATTTGTTAAACTGTGTGGGAATTGAATCAGCATTATTGTTGAATATAGGGGTGGGGATGATAATTTGGCCTGGATGTAAAAGTTAGTTTATGGATATCCATAAGCATTTTGCTTTGTTTTGATGTTTATTTTTGAAGATGTTGTAATATGTTTGCTTGTCATCTTTTAGTTAGTATGTTGTCCTATTCCCTAGTTGTTTGAAAAGTTGAAATTTATTTTGTGCTCTATTTTTGAGCTTCTCTTTCCAGGCTTTGTCATGGTATAGCATTCATTTCTTAGTTTCTTTTGTTAGCCATGGTGTAAGACTGGATTTGACCCTTTTAGTACGTACTTGGGCAAGGTTATTGAGAATCTTTAGGAATACCTTATTGAAGTGTGAGACAGCAGAATCTAAGGCATAGATTTTAATATTTTCCAATTATATTCTTATTGATGATTTCAGAAAAGTGTGTCTGTCAAAGTTTTTTTAATTACAGTCTTCATTACAAATTATATGTTTATTTTGGATATTGTAAATTCGGAGTGTGTAAGGTCCTGTCCTCATATTTCTAACTTCCAAAAAAAGCTAGTTTTTTTATCTGTACATAAATGTTTTTTTTATCTGAAATGTCTGTACTTTTAATATGTTTAGACTACATGAATCTCACTTTTCTAAATCATTACCTAGGATTATTAATGTTATGTCTTTTTTTAACAAATTGTATATTATCTCTGTATTTTTCACTGTTCTACTACTTTATTTACTTTTATATAACTATTGTAAAATTGTCTATATCCTGTGGAGCTTTTCTCCCCAGGCCTCCACTGAAAACAGGCTCTTCCAGGCCCAGTGAATTATTCTGGTCATCAAACTGTAATAAATAAAAAAGACTGAGTAGCTAGCAGGTAATGTTCTGGTTTATAAAGTGATCATAGGTGATAGGTGTACTTTTAAATCTTGTTTTCTCCTGTTTGTCTATAGTAATTTTCATGTGTGCACAGAATCCGTGTGACACATCAATGATTAAATATGCAAAATATGATATTGTATTGTATTGTATTTTATTGTATTGTGTATCAATGCTAATTAACATGTAATGACCGTTATTTTTTTACCGGGCTGTTGTTGTACGTAGCAGTCATTATGTACTGAACTTAAGCAATCTTTCTCTTGATGTAATACATCATCTTTTCCTGCCTGCAGCTGATGAAGACCACATCCAAAAATCATATATTGTGCATAAAGCATATACACAGGCATAAGGAGCAGTGGAGGAAGAGAGGTGTGTGTGTGTGTGTGTGTGTGTGTGTGTGTGTGTGTGTGTGTGTGTGTGTGTGTGTGTGTTAGCACTTTCCAGCTTTATTTCTCTGGATATACTATTGACATATTTAAATCTTCAGGTTTAGATGTGCAGTCCTATGATATTTATGTCTGCTAATGTTTATGTCAGACTTCCCATAAAGCATCTGTAAGGTAAGAGTAATACTCTGTGATTTATTGTGAATAACATTGATGTGAACATAATTTTAAGTGGAATGCTGTCTTAGGAGTTATCAACAGGAATGTTTTATTAAACTTGAGGTTATGCAATGTTGTTGACATAACCTAAACAAAAGACATCTGTGTTCATCTCGCATATTGATGTTGCTGTGTACATTTTATATATAAGTTACATGTACTGTTTTGTTGTTTGAGCAGTAGAAAGTGGCAGTGATTATTTGTGAATTGTAAGCTATGCATAACCTGTCTGTTCTACTTGTCTGCTGTCTTTGCATTCTTAATGCTATTGGTAGAATTTTATTGACATGTATATATAAGTTCTACTTCTGTTGCAATGCTGAATAAACACTCTTTGATGGTTTGTTAAACACAGCATTTCATACCAGTTTTTTTCTCATTGGTGTGCCACATGCCAGTCTTAATTTTATTATGTCTGAGGTATTGCATGATATATTCATGATCATCATTGAATTTCTTAACTGTGCAGAAACATATTTAGGCAGGACTACTTCAAAACAATGAAATACCGTAATACCAAATTGCACATTGCCAAGACGAGTTTACTGAATCAACAGAAGCACAAAAGTTGACATTATCAAAAGCCAAAACAGTGAAAAACTAGGATGTTACTCATCTCTCCCGACAATGAAGGCAAGAATAGTTTCAGTATGTTTTTTGTTAAAAGGATTATCAGCTTCAGATTTAACACGGAACTTGGAACTTCTGGATGCAGATCGTGGTATAGTGAGGATCAGGAAATTTACCCTTTTCACCACTGTAGTGCGATCTCAGAATTGGCATATATATATATAATTTGCGGGGGAGAGTGCAGACTCCTCATACGGCCGATGCAGGGGGGCTTGCCCCCTGCAAAAATTTAAAAAATGTACAGTTTTGTCTAAAAATGTAAAATTATTGTAAGAGTGATTACAATAATGTTTCTTTAAGTTCCCAAGAAATGATGGGAAGTTTCACTGCAGAGGAATTATGATTCCGGTTTAGGGTGTTTTACTTTTCATTAACAGTATACAGGATGTCATTCACTTTGTTTTCTGAACGAAGACAACTACAGAAAATGGTCATACATATTCAGCAAAACTTTCAGTTATATGAAATTTGTTGTTTTAAGTTTTCATTGTTATGCAGTTTCGGTAAACTCGTCTCAGTAATGTGGAATTCGGTGGTATGGTATTTCATTGTTTTGAAGTAGACCCATTTAGGCATATTACCAATGTAGACAGTGACAGTGATACATTTGCTGAGGGACAGTTATATATGTGTATCATATACATAATCTATATCTATTACAGGCTGTCACTGTGCTTGTAATTGTAAAGGTGTTTGAAAGCTTTCAAATTCCATTCGAATTATATGATGTTGAGATGTCACCCATTAATCATGTTGCATTGCTCATCTCATCTGCATTTACATTTTAAGAGTACCATTGCTTGTTAATCTTACAATATATTTTAAAAACACATATTTTAATCATGGGATGTAAACATGAGACATTATTTGCACATAATGATGTTATTGGGGAAATTTAAATATCATATTGATATCTCAACATAAACGTGTGAGTCACATATTAATGAATGGGGGCATACTTCTAAGGAATTGCTGTCAGAGTTTGTGATTGATGCTGGTGTAAGGCCTAGCTAGCAACATGGTTACAACAGCTGCTATCTTCCCAAAGGTCTAGTGTCAGTGTTCACTAACAGTGGACCACATCTTTGGGAATAGAGCCCCATGTTGTGTTGTATGCCAGCGTGGTATGGCAATTTTTTTGAGACTACTGATATATATATATATATATATATATATATATATATATATATATATATATATGTCTATGTTTTATACATGTGTGTTTTGCATGTATACTGAAGCCTGATATGTCAGTAAATGTGCAAGCAATAACAGAAGCATGTATGATAAACTGAGTACTGCATGCCATGTAATGTACCAGAGTAACATAATGACAATGTATGGTGGGCCCACTGGCTCATACATGCCCTTCTATTCATATCATCAGTATATGAATATTGTGGCATTGCAAATGTTGCATAATCATGACAATACACTTGTTATTGTTAATCTTTTGTGTCTTTTGTTAAACAATATAAAAATAAACCTTATGGGCCAGATCTGTTGACCATTATGGTGTCACAACAAATTTTCTGTAGTGTACTGTAATATAAATTGAGCAAACATTTCACATAACTGTCTCATATGTTTTGATGTTGTTAATTGCATATCATATATTCTTTTTTCAATTATAGTGGTGCACATCTGATTTTCTTTTATAACAAACATGTTTGACATATGACTATGATGTACTTTGCACACCATTTTGTAAATTAGTATGGATTGGATTTATGTATTACATCACATACAGTGCTGGAGTTGAATAAGGTCATACAGCAGTGTAACATCACATATATAATAGTTACAACATGTAGATTATGTAAGTTTGTACAAAGTTTTATTTATTCATCGATTTTAGGTTAATACCTTTTATGTATGTATAATGGCTTTGCTTGTATTGAACTTTAACAGAACATGGGACCTATGCCAGCTTACCAACTGGACAAAGATGATGACAATGTGCCAGACCACTGCCAGCTAAGTCAGTCTCTGAAGCACAAGATGATGACCATGATGGGAATGATGATGATTACAGACTGGGAATTACACTTGCCAGGGTTCCTATGGCTCAGCCTAGAAGACATCACCCACCATGCCAGGCAGATGATTTTTAGGACCAGATCTGGAATGTAGTGACCAAAGTCTTCCAGATGCAGATGAGGGACCTGATGGATAGATTCTTCAAGGACATGGTTGAGGCCATGTGAGACTCTTTCCAGAAGATTTCTAGTGAGATCTTTTGTGAAGTTTGATCCCATCAGGGTAGTTCCCTCAGAACTATCGATATTGTCTGTTTCATCCACTTTTGTAATGCTGCCTGCATGGTGTTTTCTGTATTCAGATATTTACTGTCTAGGCACAATTGTGCAGACATCCTATGCTGCTGTCATGCTTTTCTGGCATAGGTCATAATGTGCACTGCACATATCATGTCATAAGTGGCTTTATCTTGCACCTGCTGCTGCAATATGACACATTATCTAATGACAGCTGGGCTAACCATTATTATTTACATGATCATGCTATCATTATTGCATGCATTTCTCTATATGAGCAGGTGTGCTACTCCTTACATTTCTCTGTGTGCGTACTCCTATGCATGCAGTGCAGCATAATATTGTTAAGTCCAATAGATTCTGGTCCTGTATGTGGCAGATATGAGTGCTGTAGTTAGCATACTATGACTGGCATGTGATGGTTCTGCTTATGTTGTTCCTATATATACTAGGAGGGATGACAACAACTCACATATTACATTATTCCCATTTAGCTTACATAGCACATTGAGGTCAGCCAACTGTGTTTATTTACACGTTATCCATGTGTATGCATTGCACCCATTTGTGTATTAGTTGTTGATGTCTTATGTCTGTTCAACAACATGACATGTCCTTGATTTTGTAACTTGTGTACCATTCTTGGGTCATGCTGTCCCACTAGTGCAATAACCGTGTGTATGCCATGTACTGGCAAATATTGTGCTATATTGTTTTAGAGTACTGTGACAGATACATATGAGCATGTACCTTTGGCATACTGTACTGGCATTCACTGGTCCCTTAGTGAATACACGAAGGTGATACTTTGTTTAGCATCATTCCTAACTCCTTTGTTTGTCCATATCTTGTTTTTGTCAACAGTCAGTCTTTTTTATAATAGCTTATATTGAGACATGTATACATAGATTTGCATACGTGTCCATGTGTATGCACTTGTAGTTAATATGCACTGATTTACATTGATGCACATCTCTGTCCATAATATGATCTATACACAACTGCCCCTGTTATATTGGTTACATACACTTATTCCATTTTTCTGTGCTGCACTTATGCACACAGGACTGTCCTTTGATCAATCCTACACTTACACAGTGATATTTATATCAGTAGCAGCAATTGTGCCACTTGTTATTATGTTATTATGTTTGCATGGCAGTGTATATATATATATATATATATATATATATATGTGTGTGTGTGTGTGTGTTTGATACTTAAACCTACTTTTGTTGTGTGCCTATGCAATTTGCTGTTTAAAGGTTGCATATTACTATGTTGTTTGTGTCATTTGTACACAGACATATTTATAACCATCCCCAATCCATTATGCACGTGTCAAATATTGGCCATTTGCTTCAATGTACTTTTCAAGGACTTGCAGTGTGTCTTGTGTTGTGGATACATGGATGTGCACTGTGTCTCCTTAGCTAGGGATGTCCTGCTATACTCTATGCCTACTTTCTCTTACTGGCATTTCCTGGCTGACGTGGGTCTGTATTGTCCATCTCCCTTCCCCATTACAGTTTTTGTCTACATGTTTCACATCTACATGTTATGTGTATGCTGACCTTCCTGTACAGTATCATCAGAGTCATGTAGGTGCACTGGTACATCATTACCTTGTGCCACCATTTTAGGTATCATACATGTGCAAGGCATATGCACACAAGGTGGTGGCAACTGAGTTGATTTCAGCATTGCTCATGTTGTACTTTGTGTTGTGCATTACCCAGGGATTTATATGCTTCTTCCCTAAGCACAGGCCTGCAATCCTTAACTTTTATTAATCATATATGTATCACCGTTTACTTCATATTGCATGTCATTGGTGTGGATACATGTGATGAAACTTCTTTCTGTTTGGATCATTTTACTCCATTGCATTTCATACATATACATTGTATACCTAACAACCTATCTGTGTTGCCTGCGGCATGACCTATGCCTTTGACATATGAATCCCATTTCTCTTGTGTTTGTGGTGTGTATACGTATTTGTTTATTACACAGCCACATTAATATTTTGCTGTGGCACTGCTGTTTGGCACTGTGCTTGGTTGTTTGCTTTTTACATGCAGGGGTGGGTGCTCTTGTCTGCCTTCTGCTTGCCCTTCATTTTCTCATCCTTGCTGTTGCTTGGTTACATTTGCACTGCTGACAGCCCTGTGGATGATTGTAGTCAATATCCACTGTGCACTGCAATGGCAGCACTCCCCATTTGCTGTTGTCTAAGACACACCTTACATTAGTTATACTCATTCAGGTATGACTGTCACATGGTTTGAAACAACTCAACAATTACTTCTTCATTGGTACATATATATATTTGAGCTGCACCATAGCTAGTATGCATCCATACCCTGTGTGAAAATAAAATAGAATATAAACAGTTGCTGTGGCAACTCATGTTGAACACCATTGACATGCTGGGTTTGAATGATTATATTTCTTTTATACTGCTTGAATTAAAACAGGGCAGCAAGTTATGATTTCTGTATTGCCCTTCCATGGATATGCTTTTATAGTATGTGACAATTTGTCATTGTTTGGTACGATGAACAACTTGTAGTGGTAAGGAAATGAGGTGTCTCATCTATATAACAACAGAAATTGCATCGTCCACACGGTTTCGTACTACCTCCATTCATTTCCAATCTAGTATTAGAGGTGTAACAAAGTTTTCTTTTTAGATTCTTTTTGTTTCTATACAGAAACTTAGGGTGATTACCCACTATAGTTCTAAGTTCATTGTCAACTAACAGAATGTCCCAATGCTTATTCATAATCTCTCTTAGTTCTAGATGATCTGATGTGTACTGTGTATTAAATTTAATAGTACGCGGAAACAACATATCTGGGTTCTGGTCCATCAAGTGTTCTTGTGGGCCAAAGTAAGGTGATCCTTTGGTGGATCTTAAAGCTAATGCAGCCTTCAGCTGCTCACTAATTTCATGTTTGCGATAACCTCGCTCTACTAGTCTATCATTCAAATTAGAGAGCTCTGTTTCATAACATTGATCAATAGGGTTGAGGCTGGATGCTCTAATAGCTTGTCCTCTCACAATGTTCCTAAAAACATGTGAAGGATGCATGCTAGACCTGTGTAGTAAGTTGCTGCTGTAGCAACTTTTTCGATATACCCCTGTATTAATAATATTATTGTCGAGCCTTTCAATGAACATATCAAGGAACTCTATCCTATGTTGTGAGCTATTCATTGTAAATTTAAGACAAGTGAGTAAATCATTCATGTTGGTGAAAAACAAATCAAGTGTGTTCCTTTGCGCCCTTCCATAGAACGAACAAATCATCGACGAAACGTCGGTAAAAAATGACATGTTGTTTAAATAAAGCATCTCTAAAGAGAGACTGTTCCTCCCATTGGGCTAAAAACATATTGGCGTAGCTATTGGCACAGGGTGTGCCCATAGCTACGCCATCTTTCTGCCTATATATTTCCTCACTAAACATGAACAAATTATTTTCTAATATAAGTTCCAAAAAGCAAGTTATTAAATCTATTTTAACTGCTGGATAGTCACTATACTTGTGCATATATTCAGTAACATACATGACACCCAAATCATTGGGGATCATGGTAAATAGAGATTGAATATCAAATGTAACAAAAATATATTGCATATTAATCGTCACATCTTTGATGCAAGTATATAAATCTAATGACATACATACCAGACATAATTTTCATACTCGTAGATTATTTTCAATCAGACAAGCTCTTCTGAGTTTTGGAGGGGCTGTCTTACCACTAGAAGGGCAATATCTGTTACAGAATGACAGTTATTTACCTGGTTCTTCTTTAAAATTGTTGTTGTCATCAGATCTTCTGTTCAGCCATTGGAATTTCAAGTACTGCTTTAGTGCCGGCTTGTCCACTTCTCTTTCATTGGATGGTGTTTAACATTCCTAATTACAAAGAGTTTGTGACTATTGTCTCATTCCTATGGATACATAAAATAATAAGCAAGTATACTTATGAAATACTACAACAATGCTCACGACCAGTGCCTTGGATCCTTGTCTATCAGAGTGGGTTTTGACCATTCTTGACATTCTTAGTCTAACGATTTATCAGGCACTGATTTTATCTTTGTGATCAGAGATTTTTCCATTGAAACAGACCTTTGTTATCCCTAATTTTACGAAAACTATCTTAGGTCTGAACATATTTCATAATTTTTGCCTGGTCTCTAATTTTCCTTTCTTAGGAAGGGATATTGAGGAGTTTGTCTTTAAAACATGTTCAGACTCATTTAATAGTCACTGGGCTCATGGGCTCATTCCATTCTAGGTTTAGCACTCTTGATAGTTTGGAAACTACCCTTGTTTGAGCAGTTAATGATCTGTTAAAGACTAGACAAAAGCACTACTATTCAGCACGGATCTTTATAGATCTCTCAGTGACTTTTAATATTTTTTATCATGGCCTGCTGACTGAGCAATTATTATTTTATTCCAGTCACTTCTCTATGGTTTTAAAATGGCTTGCATCTTTTCTCTCTGGCCATTTATAAAAAAGTGTGTTCTAGACTGATTTCATCTTTTTCCTTTCTGATGGAATATGAAGTACCACAGGACTCTGTCTTACGTTTAATGCTGATCATGGTTCATGTACTTCCATTACGGAAATCTTATCAGGGTGAGGGGATTTAGAATACCACAGTTTTACAGACAACATCCAAATTTACCTATACTTTCTTTTCCACATAATGAAATGGCAAGTGTCTGTGCCCTGGCTGATGACCCTAAAGCCATCCACTCTTTACTTCTCTGTAATTGGTTGAAAATGAACACCTAGAAAACCAAGGCTATGGCAGTTCATGATACCTTGAAAAATTTGTCTGCACCTCAGCCTGCTAGTTTCATCTACATTGTGTTAATAAGCTTTTGCTTCTTGACAGGGCATGTAGTTTATTTTTTCTTTTGGATGGTAAGTTAATTCAGGACCAAGTGTCAGCTGTTGTTAAATTATCCTTTTTCCATCTACAAACGCCTCTAAGATTAAGCATCTTCTTTTACTAGCTGATCTCTTTTATGTAGTTCATATCTTATGTCATTCAAGAATGGACTGTTGCACTGCCCTTTACCTGGCACTTCCCAACAATGAAATAGACCATCTATGGCTAGTGCAGAACTCTGCTGCTGGATTCCTTACTGGCATCTGCCCTTATCAACATACTATACCTGTTCTCATAGCCTTCATTGTCTGCCAGTATGTTTTTGAATTGTCTACAAGATTCTGTTTTTGGTATACTTGTCCATTCATGACTTAGGTTTCACTTATCAGAAGGAACTGGTAATGCCATATAACCCTACTCATGTTCTGAGACGTGCATCTCTGGGACTGATGATGGTTTTGCAGGTGTGACTTGATGCTTCAGGTGCTCATTCCTTTGCTTTTCAAGTTCCTCATCTGTGGAATGTACTATGTCAGTAGCTTAAGGAGTGCCCATCTTGGGCTGGCTTTTACAAGGTGCTTAAAATCCACCTTTTTGAAACTGCCCTTGAAGGAGTGTGATAACTCATTTTAACCTAATGTTAACATTTCATTCTTTTATTTACCATTGTTTTAATTGTTTTTACCTGTATTGCTTTGTTTTATTATGTGTAACCAGTGTTTCATTATAAAACTTTGGCTGTCCACATTAATCTTGCTGTCATATGCGTGGTGATAAGTAACATTAACTGCATTCATGCTGTTCATAATCCAGTACAACCAGGAAATTTAATTGTCTGATTTGTTTATTTATTTATTATTTATTTAAATTTGCTTACCAGGCTAGAACACCAGTCAAACAATTACGGATTACAGGCTCAGCCCGGGTTACATCCGAATCCAACAAAATTATATACAGTATACAAACAACAGTGGTTTGCCTTTAAAAGTAAGCATAAACAATCTGACAAACAATATATACATAGAAGATCTAACAAAATAAAATATTTTTGGAGTTAAGTAAATGGAATAGAAAAGGTGGACTAGAGGTTAAACTAGGAGAAATATAAACATTGGCGGTATGAGTAGCAGTTACTAGGTTAGGAAAGCTAACAGAGATCAGTAAAATGAAAGAGGAGATTAGATTTTGTGTGTAGGGGGTTTAGAGCAGTAGTGGTGTGGTAAGCCGAATACAGTTTAGGATGAGTGACTTAATCTGTTGGATCAGATTTATAAATGGTAAAGGTGCAACTAGTAGGATATATTGGCTTATGTGACATGTCCTTTATATGGACAGTTTCATTCAAACTGTTTTATTAAATGCTGTTTGAACTGCAGCCTAAACAAGGAGTACTTGGTGTGATCAATTAAATCAGGAGGAAGTGGCTGCCATAGTTTTTGAGCTCGTAGAGAGATGCAATGGCTAGTAGAGTGCAATTTGAGAGAAGGGATTTGTAACCCGGTACTAGTTCTGACTTTGCTTTGAGGTTATAGTTTTTTTTTCCTGGCAGTAAAATTTTTGGAAGAGAAAGGGGAAGATGTGTCAAGTTTGAGCATTTTGAAGAGTAAGTAATTTAGAAGAGAATTTGATCTAGCCTGTACTGGAAGCCACTTAGCCTTTGAAAGAGTAAGACAGTGATGTTCATTCATGGTGAGTTAGTTATGAATTGATTTATTTTATTGAAGAGGGTCTGAATGGTGGCAGTGTTTTTGACAGAGGATGATGCAAGCAACAGGAGATCATACTCAAGATGGGCAAGAAGAATGCCGTTTCCTATGGCAGCCCTCGATAAATGTGAGAGGAAGTAAGATATTTCATTGTCTCAGAACAATAGACTATTGATCTTTGCTCTCAACTTTTCTATGTGCTCATGGAAGTTTAGTGATTGGTCTAATTAGATCCTCAAATATTTAATGGCAGTACTGGTTTCAATGGGATTGTTATTACAGGCAAGAATATTAAAGGACTGGGGGGGTGGATAATCCTTTATGTGTGCCAGATAGCATGGACTTTATTTTTTGGCATTTAGCAGTAGATTATTGGAGTTTGACCAGTGCTGTAGCTGAGGAAGGTCCTTATGAAATTGAATTTCAGTTGCATGAAGTAAGGGATTAGACAAATAGATGACCGTATCATCTACATAAAGAAATCAGGGAAAGTGATACAAATCTAGTGATACTGCCAATTTTATTTTTGCATAAAATTACTCATGGTAAGCACTGGTTCAGAATATTTTTTCTTTAGTAAAAGAATGGTTTTGCATAAGACTCTGCAGGTAGTTGTGCTTTTAACGGACATTGGTTGATAAGATAAGATGCATGCAATAATGTGCAGTATACCCAAGTCTGCCATCACCAGTAAGCTGTTAAAGCAACCTTTGATGGAGCAGTCACATTTCCTGCATTTGTATGTATTATTTTGTTACTTAGGAAATGATTTAACTCAATGCAACTGAAATATTGTAATCAGATCTCAGATACCAATGCAGGGCTCAAAAGGAGCAGACTTAATTTTAAGTGGACAGATAATTTGATTCTCACCAAAAACATGTTATTTAATTTTTCTCTTTGCATCTGAGATACATTTAGGAGCAAGCTCTGTTTCTTGCATGAGTGCATAACAGTTTAGTAATGAATGAACAGAAAACTGTGTATAATGTAGAAAAGCGGCATAAGTCTTATAGTGCACTACAGACAGAATATCTCATACCATGCACTTACCATGTATGTGAGTATTGTAGGAACATTCTACAGCCCATTCTGTCTTCTGCCCTCATTGACATATAAATTCCTTGTGTGTATATATATATATATATATATATATATATATATATATATATATATATATATAAATATATAAATGACACAATGCACATTGTAAGATCACAGAGAAAAGTGACTGCTACATTTAAGTTTATTATGTAAATACATAAACAAATATATGCATTTACAGTGAATAAGCTGCTACAAATTATTAGTATAATGTGGGAATAACTTAAGTAAACAAAATTACTCCGTATGCAGGCATTTAGGAATTCATTTATAATCTGCTGCAGATAACATCTGTACTTATTAAAGTTTAATGAACAAACTCTGTGCCAGTATTTTCATATATTTTGTATGCATTTGCCAGATTGTACAGTCTCTCATCTCTTTAGATCTGCATTAATGGACTGGGCAGGCATGGGCACTATTGCATATATTTGTAACGTGCCTATATATGTGGGTGTGTGTGAGGTTGTGTGTGCGTGTGTATGTGTGTGTGTCCATGTGTGCGTGTGTGTTGTGTAACCTGCCATCTGGAAGTTATTAATTAATATGTGTTTTAGATCATAATTCTTCTGTTCTGCACAGCCTCTGGATTCATTAATTATGCGATAAGCAATAACACATGCGTGCATATGCATAGTACTGATATTACCATATCAATGGGCAAGGTTATTCATGAACCTTTTAGATAATCACCTTCAGTGGATGCCTTACAATCCATGGGCTTATTGGAATATGTTGACTTTGCACATCTTCAAGACTTTTTTGTTTTTTTGGTTACTGAA